>NC_053203.1:7575757-7878787 GCF_905163445.1 Pararge aegeria
ATAGGTAAAATGATAAAATAGGTAAAAATACAGAAGAGGTTTTTATGGTAATAGTACCTTTAGAATAACTCTTAGAATTATTCTAGGTAATAATAAAATAAAATACAATAAAAAAAATAGATAACAATAGTACCTATATATAACGCATAGTAGATTCAAATGTAGATGACGCCTACTTGTGTTGAACCTAGATGAAAATAACTTATGATGACCTATTAGAGTGTTATAAACAGAATATAATAGAAAAACTTTATTGCAACACAACACAATATGAAAAACATAAGGAAAACGGTAATAGTACTTCGTGTTAGAATGCAAAGGCGGCCTTATCACTAAAAGTGATCTTTTGAAGGCAACCTGAGCGTGCGAAGCCCATTAAATTAGATAGTGGGAGGTGCATAAAACATACATGTATAAATAAATTTACATAATATTCTTACTTGGATTAAAAACTTACAATCTAATTACAATTTTTTACTAAGGTTCTTAACATTTCATTGTTTTCGATGAACAATCTCCATCTACAAGACATAAGCGAAGTACCTTGTTTCCAGTTGGCACAGATAAAGCCATAAAGAAGAATTGAATTTAATATGACGACACATTATATTGCAACTTTAGAAAGTGTAAAAGTGAAATTAATACAAACATTTTTGTTTTGTTTCACATCATTTCTCACACTATGTTTTCCAACCGTTTTCAACTACGCAACTATTCCGAAGAATGGATATCTTTCTATTTTAATGAACGTATATAAATAAAACATTTATTAAATGAACAATAGTATAGGTAGGTTTATGAAGAAAGTCCATAAAATCATACAATAATAATGTAAAGCTGAAGAGTTTGTTTGTCCGCTTTGAAAAATTATTTCAGTGTTGGATACCCCCAATTAACGAGAAAGGCTATAAGCTATTAATTATTAAAAAAAAGAAAGAAGATCGGAGATCCTTAAGAAAATTGCAATAATGTAAATAAATCAAAGTAGCACAATTTAGCCTATAAATTTCATTTAACAGAGTGCACTGAGAAATTATGTAAATTAATACAAAAGACGTCATTCATAAAAGCACGTTCGGTAAACAATTGGAAAGCGAGTACAGCCTTATCGCCCCCATAGCATCGGTATTCACCTGCCAACGGAAGGCGAAACGGTCCGATTGCCTCCACAGGCCTCCCATTGTCGTTATCTGAGGTTTGGAAATGCCCATCGTATTTGTTGGGCTTTTGAAGTGGCAAAAAGGTTGGGTGTGAATGAACGGTGTGGTTTATTTTTATTTATTTTATTTTCACAACACTACATGTTTGGGATAGAAAAGAAACACGGACGTCGAATAAAATATCGAGCTGTTTGTTTACAGACACATTTTGGGAATTATTACAATTTGTTATATACATTTTCGTAATGGGGGATTTTCTCTGCGTCTCTGGGAGACAATATAATTAGTGCATAGTAAATCTCAAACATAATCCAAAATGTAATTTGGTAGGTAATTCTCATCGCCCCAATGGCATCGGTTTTGCCTGCCTGCCAACAGATGGCAAAAGTGTCCGATTGCCTCTACAGGCCTCCGATTGCCATGATCTAGGAATTAGAAATACCTATCGTATCTATTAGGCTTTTAAAGCGCCCAAAGACGGCCGCTCGGCGCAGTTTGCAGCGACCCTTCTTTCTGAGCCCAAGGCCGTGGTTTCAATTCCCACTACTGGAAAATGTTTGTGTGATGAGCATAAATGTTTTTTAGTGTCTGGACGTTTATCTGTATACTATAAGTATTTATGTATAATTCATAAAAATATTCATTAAGCCATCTTAGTACCCATAGCACAAGCTACGCTTACTTTGGGGCTAGATGGCGATGTGTGTATTGTCGTAGTATATTTATTTATTTAAGGGTGTGTTATTTTAATGTATTTTATTTAAGGCAGATTTTACTATGGAATGTAAGAAATTCGACAGATCCATAGTAATAATTTCAATGCGACAGGATGTCTTTTTTTTGTAACTTATGTTCGTAACTTCGTCATTGCACCGGTCATAATGGATTTTAGCACGAAAAGCTTATATCATGTAATTTTGACGTGACAATGTCTTATAATTCGATGGAGCCGGCTGCACGCCCGAAAAAACATGACGTATGCGGCGTTACCTCTGAGGCGTTCCATTCAAGGCTTGAAGTTCAAGCGAGAGCGCGGAACGAGCGACAAAGAGGCACAGCCGGCCTCCGCGTACTTGAGTGAGCGATGCGTACGCGTGGACAGCTTCTATACAATAATACATTTACATGTTTTCGGCAAGGATGAAGTGCAGTTCGGTTATAGCAACGATAATATCTGTCAAACAAATAAAATTAAAATTTTCTTGTGAAAAATGCAACCATTCCATCAGTATTTTCTAACGACGTTGTCACGTTCAACTATCGTCAGTAAGCCGACTTTACAGACAACCAATTTTTTTTTAGTCGGCCGAGGCTAGTTACCACTGTCCCTACCGACAAAAGATTATTATTTGGGAATAATAAAAATAAACACGCTAACATAGTACAAGTGCTGAGTGTACAAATACATTTGCACACTCAGCACCTTTACCTTTAGCACCTTTACAGGTTAAGGAAGAAAAATAAAAAGAAATTTATATCATTAGAAGAAGCGATCGCTGTCAGGACATTCAGTACTAGGAGAACATAAACGAGAACAGAAGGGTGGTGTAAAATGATTTAAAATCTACATTCGCAATTTAAAGTTTGCTGTTTCAGTTGATCTAACTTGAAACAATGTATGCAGCTATGCAGAAGACAGGTGGAGTAACCCACGGTATGAGCAAAACATCTGGTAATTTTCCCACGCTTACCAGGTATCACGAGTTAAATCATCTAAATACCTTTTTGTAAAAACTTCGCCAACTACATTTTCTGCTTACTTTTACTGAGTTAAATAACTAATTAAAATTCTTTTAATCATCTTAACTTCTTGAAAAACTTTAGTAATTTGCTAGCAAAATATGATGGCTACAAGATGTCTGATTTACGTATGTCGGAAAGGATTTCGGGCAAAGTCCTTATTGAGGTCCCGTATAATCATATTTATGGGATTTAATTCCAATATCCTTTCTCTATAAGCACTTTTGAAACGTCAAGTCTGTCTAAGTACCACCTTTTCGGAAGTCAGTTTCTAACGAGAAACTCAGCAGTTGGAATGTTGTTAATCTATGTCAAGTACTATGTTTGATTATCTGTGAAGTAGAAACTTGATTGGAATTTATTATTTAGCCTTGACAATTAAACTCCGAAAATCCTCCGAAGCCGTTTAAAGAAACATGATAGGTGGTCTGGATATTTGTTTATACGCATTTGAACAATGACGTAAAAGTAAAAAAAAGAAAAATTGACAAATTATCTAATTTTGAACCTTATGACAAGTGCAAAAAATTTTCGCTGTCATTGAATAGGTTAATAGTTCAAAAGGGGATGAAGAAGTTTTCTTAGTTACTTATAGGTATTGTCTTGATTCAAACCATAATTTCCGTTATTGCGGGCGAACAGATTAGATTGTGGCTAGTGTGTGGTTTTTTGCGTCACTTAATGTAACTCAATCATATTGTAATGTATACGTACTATTTATTACCAAGCAGCATTTTCCATTGGTGCCGAATCTTTTTGTATTTATATTTTTCTTATTCCATTACAGGTTAGCACTTGATTCTAGCTACCCGTCGCAAAACAAGCCTCCCTACGCTCTGAGGGGGGGGGGGGCTCTAGCTGTCCTGATCCCCTCCTCGTTAGCAATCGGCTGGGGTAGTTGGTAGACGTCCGGGTGTTAGACGCCCAGGATTCCCCGGGCGTCTAACAAAGCCAACAAGAGGCATGCCGTGGTGGTTTTAAGTTTAGATATACCCCCCTTTAGAGGGGGGAGTCCCACATAACCTCCATCCTGCCCAAGGGTCGGAGGTACCAAAGAGCTTACACCACGCCAAAAAATAACACGGTTAGCCCTTGACAGCAATCCAAACTGGTAATGCAGTCTTGCTTAGACGAGCTAACCTATCAGGGGTGTAGCAGATGAATTAAATGCAAACCCCTATCAGTTTCTACGAGACATCAAACTAAATCGCTTGGCGGCAGGGTGGTACAATTTTTTTTTAATAATTCATGGTAAGTGGAAACCATCGCATAACAGAGCAACAGTTCACAAAGGGTTGCAAGGAGTACATCCTGTAACATGCAATGTGCATCAATTTGAGGCGTAGGTGTTAAGCCTCATGAGCCTGTAATTACACCGGCAACCGCACCCTTAATGCCGGAATACAGCATTGCAACAATGCTGCTTAGCGGCAGAAATAAGCATGGTGATAGTACTTTCCTGGACGAGCTCTGTCACAAAAAGATCTAATACTAACTAGTTCTTTTTTTTATGTTTACAGACGAGCGCTTGACTGCAATCACACCTGATGGCCGCGCTTGCCTAGAAGATGCCTGTTCACTCTTGATTTGAAGGTACTCATATTGTAGGTACTGGGGAAAATGGAAGCTGCAAGGGCATTCCAGATCCTAGCGGTGCGGATCAGAAACGAAGATGCGAAGCGCTTCGTACGCGTCCGCGGTATATCGACCACGTAGGGATGCAGATCACGGTGCCTCGCGGTTAGATGGCAAAAAGGCGATCAAATAGTTCTTGAGCACACTCTCCGAAATATATCCTATAGAAAACCGAAAGGCAGGCTACCTTGCGACGATGTTCCAAACTATGAAGTTTTTTATTGGCTAGGTCACCGATGAGCCTTTTAGCACGGCGATCCACCGAATCCAGGGCATCAAGCTGATACTTGGCAGAGCCATCCCAGCCGAAGCCACAGACCAGAGAAAATTCAGAAATTATAAATTACCGTCATAAGGTTACCATTAACTTCTTCATCAAAACATAGTTTTAAGGCCAAGTTAGTTATAGCGTAAACTAAAACCTTGAAGTCCATATCACCTTTACCACCTCTTAGGGACAAGAAAGTTTCAATCAGAGCGCATCGTCTACGCATTATATGCACGAGTCGAGTTGCGCGCACGCAGAGAAAACTGCGACGTCCGTGTTAATATTAATCAAGATTAGTTACGACAGGAAAAACAACACTTTACGTTACAGTGCGTTTAATGAAGTGAGAACACTAAGTATGTAATGCTGATCGCACATTACCGTCTGAAATGCAGACGAATTATTGGACAAAACGAGGTTATTGAACTGGAGGTGAATAGGTTTCAGTGGGTAGCGCTAAATTTGAGAGGTTAAAGTTAAATATTTTAAATTCAAATAGACTTAATGGTACATTTGGTGCAAGTACCTATAGAAATTTTAGATCGTAATAAATATAAATTTGCTATTATCCGCAAAAACCAGCTATTTACATTTGAGAGGCTTACAATCGCGCCCTGGTCTAAGAATATTAACGTTAAAATTAGTGCAAGGTTTTTAGTGTAAATTTATATTAGAAATATAGGTATTAATGATCAATCGTTAGGCATTCGTAGGGCAAATAATTAATTGTAATCGATACATACAATACAATATACAATATATATACGATACAATGCACCCTTGGAGTGCAGTAGATAACAATGACCGTTTAACTGTAACTAAATATATAGTGCTCACAAAAAAGGCGAAGCCATCGTGGTAGACCCAATATTGAGAACAAGAAAAAGAAGAAGAAACACTATATTGCACGTAAACACACAGGAAAAGAAACATTAAGGAGTATACAGTCAACAATGTAGACATGCAAAGGTGGCCTTATTGCTGCAAGCAATCTCTTAGGAGCAACATTTGTAGAAATGACTTACAGCAAGATAACGGGACAGTGCCAAGAGTGCTTTAACATATACATAAATACCAAAAATGTATATTGTAAAAATTTAAATTGAGATCATAAGTCAATTCAGCCAAAGAAATGTAAGATGTCATGGACACGTATTTTAATAATGACGTCATGTCACGAGCAAGGTTAGTGCTGCAAATAAGGTTCAGTCACATTCCAAGAAATCCTTAACGAGATATTCTCAAAAATAACGAGTCAGGAAGGCAGTTCAGAGGCAAAAGGAAGAAAAAAATAGTCCGAACTGTTCATCAGCCAGTTTACATCCCACAGCTGGGCTCAGACCTTTTCTTTCTTATCAGATAAGGTTTTTAGAACATAGATTCAAGATAGTAACATTTATTTTACTACCTGTGCCCAGTGGGTAGGAATTCGACTTAACTTCCGGTTAGGCCGAGTTTGAATCCCAACAGGCACGACTAATTTAGTATTTAGTAGACTATTTAGTTGGTTAAGCAATTAAAATATCACTTGCTTCATAGGAAACCTGCATGCCTGAGACTTCTGCATAATGCTCTCAAAGGCGTGTAGATTCCGCCAATCCGCACTGGGCCAGCGTGGTGGATTGCGGCCTATATCGCTTCTCATTGACTCACGACCCCTATAGTGGGCCGATAATGGGTTGATTTGATGGTGATGAATCCGACAAATTTCCTTTATTGAAGACATAATACGACAATACATCGCCATCTAGCCCCAAAGTAAGCGTAGCTTGTGTTATGGGAACTACTAGGAACACTGATGAATATTTATATGAATAATATACATTAATACTTAGAATACATATAAACACCCAGACACTGAAAAACATTCATGCTCATCACACAAACATTTTCCAGTTGTGGGAATCGAACACACGGCCTTGGACTCAGAAATCAGGGTCGCTGCCAACTGCGCAAATCGGCCATCAAATAACAAAACATAAACCAGTACTGCAATACTGATTCGCCTTCTTGTAAATATATTTTAATAATGAACCATGACTTCATTATAAAGTATATATGTCTAGTATATGGGAGCTGGTTTCATAAGCGTTTAATAATAGAAATACTGGTTTACTTAATTATAAACACCAGTCGATTTAATAGATTGAGCCACGCGAAGTAAGTTGAAATACCCACGTTAGTGGTTGAGACGATTCCGGCCGACACCTGTCGCCTTTACTTATATGGGCATAACGTGGTTTCTATTAATTACTCAAGTCTAGGAATTACTACTAAGGTTTTTTCTACAGAAGTTCCACCGCATTTTCTGGTCTGGGACTCTTAATTTGTCACACGTACAGACACACAGAAATTTTCTTCTGTGTAACATTGTCTTTTTTTTTTGTTTTACATAACATATCAATTCATTTATGTTTGCATACCTTCACTTTAACATAAATTGAGAGATACACAGTCTTCCTACACAGGGGTAGTAAGTACCTACCTACTGACATTATCAGTTTATATTATATATTTGCCAAATAATTTTTTTTTTCTAAACGTTCCTTTGGGACTTCGTCCGCTTATAAATAAACCTTAAAAGTTGGAAATATGCTCGATTGATGTATGCTCCTATTGATTTTAGCGTGATATAAGCCCTCGTCAATAAATGGGCCATCAACAATTGAAATAATTTTTCAAATCGGACCAGTAGTTCCTCATCGCGTTTAGGTAAACAAACAAACAAACAACTCTTCAGCTTTATATAGTATAAGATTAGTAATATCGGACGAAAGCAGGAAATACTTTGCGAAAGTCCATGAAATGATTTACGCTAGATATTGCATTTTTTATTTTTATTTTAGTCTTAATCATCATCGCCATCGTTCGTTTAACGGCAGAGGTTTACTTTTTCATAGCATTGAAAAAAATAGAGCTTTGACCCACCACACTGCTCCAATGCGGGCTTTAAAAATTATTCTATTAAATTAGTCATATCCAGGACTGACGGCTTCTGGATGAAGTGGATATCTGCCCCTTGATAATTGATTTTTTATACGCATACATAACCTAGGCCAACGAGGAAGTTCAAACACGACGGGTAATCACCTAGTCATATCAAACAGTTGCGGTCCGGTCCGATAATCTTATGACCCGTTCACACGACTCCTCCTTAACCCATTGTCTATAAGCGAGCGCATAATGAATAGCTCCCCGTACACGTAACAGTCGTGTGAGGCCGACATTACTGGGAATTAGGTGTTGCACAGTTACACGTAAAGAGATCGAGCGGACTTATTGTCTTTTGTTTATGATGTAATCCGGTCAATTTTGCATAACAACCGATGGGGAAGTTGCTCAATCCAGTGACCAAGATACGGAATTCGGTGCAGTGGATTTGTGAGAGTAGTGCTTTTATTATACGACCGAAATGAATAATTCGGCGAACATTAACCTTTTAACATCATTACGAGATATTTTTCAATTGTAGAAAAAACTCAAATTTTAATTTTGAGTGAGACGTGGTTGTCCGATATTGAGTATATTAGTATTCCAAATTTAATTATGTTTATTATGTCCATTTATATTTCAAATTTTTATTTTTGTGATATTTAAATAAACTTTATTTAACTAGATAATTCGTTATAATAAAACTTTCAATGTATTAATTACATTTTTATACATTGAAAAGGCGGAAAATACTTTACTTACTCAAATTTTTGTATTCACTGACAAGATTTCAAAAGGCCACTGGATGAAGTTATCCAGTGGCCTTTTGAAAAGTCAAGTGTATGCGTTTGTAGTGACTCTACCACCGGTTCGTGAGGTACATTATAAAGTAAAGATGCTCTATGCTCTCAAGAAACTCTGCAGTTCCTATTTTCCTTTAAAAAGAAGATCTATCTTCTTCTTCTTCTTTCTCTGGGCGTGTCTCCGGTTGGTTGGCCGGAACCTAAGAAGATCTATATTACAAGGTACTTGAGGAACTAACAATATTTCTGTTGAAGTACCTAACCTTCTTATTATGGCAATGCGATTATTGTAAGTAAAAGTAGTGCCAGATGGTTTTATTAAAAACAAAAAAACAATCGGTCCGCAAGTATCTTCTCGTTTTGAAGTTGTTTAAAAATTACGACATGTATCTCGCTCGCTCGAGTAACTTCTTCTCGGCGAGCCGCTTGACTGACTCGGAACCCCTTATACCAGGCGAGCAGAAATAGTGACTAATTAACCTAAATCTGTTCGTGCCCCCTAAAGCACTTCCAGCTATATGATATATTTACGAAATATGATTTACGAAACGATGAAATGACAGGGGTTGGTTGGACAGGCTGTGGAAATGATGGTAGGAATGTGGAATGTAACTTATACAAGCGAGATTGCCGTAACCGTAATACAAAAAAATACATAAGATTAAGTAATATTGATAATTGTATATTTTTAATTTCTTGGAACAGACAGCGCGATAATTAAAGCATACACTTTTACAATAAAATTGTATCGTACACATAATTCAGGAAAGTGGGCCACTTAAGAAACCGGTAATAAAAGTTGGATAAGTAAACTTAATACTTAATTGTTTATGTCTTAATTTGTATTACAAATTACAAAACCATGTGCGAGTAAGTACTCACGTATTGAGGTTTTCGTAACTTAGTAGGAAAAATTTAATCATTTCTTTTTCGACACAGACTTATTCGAGGAGTTCAACAAATTGTTATATTTTGACGTCACATTTACAAGTGTACGTGTGTGCGTGTTGACGTTGGCGTGGACTATTGTTTTAGTTCTTTACGGTATATTATAAAATGAACGAATAAAATATTAATTGGCGACGGTGAGCGAAAATTTAACCACACTAGTCAAAATATTGGTTCCGAATAAATAAATATAAAATGATATGTAAAATAATTATTCAATATTTAATTATAAATAATAAAAACAAAAGCGGACCAGTGTAAATGGTTTCGGGCGATTTATATAACAAGTTAACCACTATCGGATTTACTAGGTAATTAAGAGATCGTGTGTTACGTAATAATAGTATTTCTGTTACCATAGTAATTTGTGACCTCATTTGACCTTGGATGCAAACAGTCGATGGCTGTCACCGCGTAATATTAATAATAACTTTGTACAGTTATTTCCCTTTCAATATTAAACTCGGTAAGCAAAGGAATGGAAAAAGGCCTTTTTATTATCATGAATATCGAAATATCCCATCGGTATAATTAGTAACCCCTTTTCCAACTTTAATCATAAATTTTGATAAAAAAATAAAAAATGACGTGAAGGCATATTAACGTACTTCGTTCCTACCTATACTGATCTATATAAATTATTGGAACGTCAACAAAAGGTTTTTACCCTCATTTAAAATGGTAATGATTTTAAGTAATAAGATAATAAGTAACGATTTTGTAGCATTAATTGTGAATGTTAATACACTTATCTATGGGCCTCATAAGAAGGCTCAGAGTCACTCAGCGGGCGATGGAGAGAGCTATGCTTGGAATATCTCTATGTGATCAAATCAGAAATCAGCAGATCCGTAGAAGAACGTGTGTGTGTAAACATGTTGTGAACGAAGTGGCATTTGGCAGGGTACATAGCTCGGAGAACCGATGGACGTTGGGGTCTTAAGGTGCTGGAATGGCGACCGTGCACCGGTAAACGCAGCGTAGGTCGGCACCAACGAGGTGGACAGATGACCTCAGGCGAGTCGCTGGGAGACGTTGGAGACAAGCGCCCAGGACCGCGAGTTGTGGAACTCCCTACAAAAGACCTATATCCAACAGTGGACGTCCATTGGTTGAAATGATGATGATAGTGATACGGCTGGGTGTACGGAAAAACTCTTTTCTTTCTTTTCCTGTTATGTATAGTATGTGTGATGAGTTAATAAATAAATAAAAAAAACCCGTCCTCTTTTCAGGAGGTAACTACTTGGCAACAGTTATCGATGTCAGTAGGTAGTGGATATTGCAATCAGACCGGAAAACTCAAAGCGCTGCATTATACTCGTAAACAATGATCGGCAAAACCAGTAGGTACCACACGTAGCATCGCGGAACCAGTCTCGGTCGGCGAGGTCGACTTAGGTCATTCTGAGAACGACCTTTTGTAGTTCAATGTGAGGCATATCGTCATTTGATAGTCTGATACTGAAGTGGATTTTGCTTTAACAAATTTTTTTGTACCAGAACCAAGTTAGGGAATTGACGCTGGTCAATCCCCTGCCGCACAGAGCACGTTAAACTCTCGGGCTCAGTTAATATCACTAATATTATGTGTTTTTTTAAATTCCATACAAGTTAGCCCTTGACTGCAATCTCATCTGGTGGTAATAATGCAGTCTAAGATGGTAGCGGCCTAACCTGTGAGGGAGTATGGTAGTCATACCCCTAATTAGTTTACGCGACATCGCACCGGAACACTAAATCACCTAGCGGCACGTCTTTGTCGGTAGGGTGGTAACTAGCCACGGCCAAAGCCTCCCACCAGACCAGAACAGAGAAGAGAAAATTCAGAAATTATAAATTTCCAAATTGTCCCTGCCGGGAATCGAACTTGGTACCTCCTACTTAAATTTACAGCACCCACCGCTGCGCCAGGGAGGTCGTCAAAAATCGTTAATGCCGCCAACCCGCATCGGAACAATTTATAGGACTTTAAAAGGCCGACAATTATAATCGCTATAGGAATCGCGAGACAGGTTGTTAGAAACTGTAGACAATAAGACTTTATATAATTCAAGGTAATATCCAAAACTACTCGTTAGTACAGGCAGCACCAAAGATTGGGATTACCAATATAAGAAAAGAATCAGTGAATTTTTCATTTTGTGTTTTTTTCACGCAACGGGAAATTAGTGATTAGTAGGATATAATATTGCACAGAGATAGTCTATGACCTACTATTTATCGTAGAAAAATACAGTTTTTATGTTTTTTATATTTGCAGCGTAGTTCTGTTATCACTTGTTACACTGTTTATACCTAATAGGACGATCGGGTAGGTCTGTAGGAATAAGGAGGACTTTCGGAATTTATAATTTGTTTCTTTAAAAATAATTGCTTCTTATATTTGTCGTGCTTTTTGCTTTTTATTATCTTACATTCCTTTTGTTTCTTATTCGCTCCTCTATCTACTAACTTTGTTTTTATTCTCTTTAATTTAATCACGATGTTGGTATTTAACGCTGTGTGTACTAGCAAGCGAGTAGCGACATGTTTCCAAGGATATTTTTTGCGAGATACGCTCGCGTGGATAAACATAACACTCTGTTTCAGCCTCGCGGATGAGCTGTGTTATAGAAACACGGACCTTGCGGAACATAATAAACAAAGCTATGTTTTACTGAAGCGGTGATAGCCTAAGAAGAAAGAAAGAAGAAACACTTTATTGCACGTATAACATACAGGAAAATAAACAATAAGGAGTAAACAGTACACAATGTAGACATGCAAAGGCCGTCTTATTGCTGCAAGCAATCTCTTACAGGCAACCTTTGAAGATAGGACTTACAGCAAGAGAACGGGATAGTGCCAAGAGTGTAAGAGTGTGGAGCCCAGTGGGTAAGGCTTCGGTTACTGACTTTTTGGAGATATGTGCGTTTTTCAAGTAATTTAAATATCACTTGCATTAAAAGGTGAAGGAAAACATCGTGAGAAAACCTGCATGTCTGAGAGTTCTCGATAATGTTCTCAACTGCGTGAAGTCTACCAATCCGCACTTGGCCATGTCGGTAGACCTTGGCTCTTAACCCTTCCCATTCTGAGAGGAGACCCGTGCCCTGTAGTGGGTCGGTAAAGGGTTGATGGTGATGATAAGAAGAACTCATAAGAAGAGTCATCATCAGTCAAAAGCTGTATAAAACCAACAGGCATTTAAGAAACATCCTAAATATAACAAGTGGAAAAGTAATTTCACTTTCCATGCCCAAGGGCCGTAAAAAACAGCAGGTAGATAGATACCTAAGTGTAACTGCACTGTTTATTTACACTATTTTTCCCGATGTCCGAATGATCACGCGCAGGCGCAGTGAAAGTGGGTATACCATCTGGCGGTGACGTAACGTAACAAATCGGCCATTGTCCGTCCAATAGACCTTTCAACACCGAGGAGTAATTGTTTAACGGCTTTAGGACTATTAAGTCTTTAACTAAATTCTACTCTTAGCATACAGTCACTGTCGGTTACCAAAACTTTGATCTTGAACCAAATTAGTTATCATAATCATATCCCATTACAGGCCCACTACAGAGCACGGGTTCCCTCCCACGATGATAATGGTTTAGGCCGTAGTGCACCACTCTGGCCGAGTGCGGATTGGTGGACTCCACACGCCTGTGAGAAATTATGGAAAACTTTCAGGCGTGCAGAATTCACGATGTTTTTCTTCTATTATAAATTTATAAAATACTAGTCAAGCAATTCCCCGGGAAATCATCCTAACACACACACACTCAAACACGCTCACACCCAAACAACAATCAAATGTACCAACACACCCACCTCAGAAATGTATAACTTTCTTTTTCCTTATTTCTTTTTCCCTATAGGTATATAATTTCGCCTGATAATTTTTCAAACGTTTGATATACACATCCTGTAACCTGTTTTAACTACCGCAGGAGCCAGGGCTTCACACTAAAGATATTAGTATTATTATTATTAAACTTTGATCAGTTATTCTACGCCATACACACCGCGTCGCATCGCCCTTTCGCACTATCATTTCGTTGGATCCTAACGGCTCCTAACGGTCATTCCGTTATGTTTAATAGCCTATAACGCTCTTCAAGAATTTGTTTATCAAAAAAAAAAAAAATTAAACTCTTATCTCACGAACTAACCAAGAATAGGTACCGTTTAAAAGGAGGTATAAATATAGACTACAATCTGTATTTTCTAACGAGGATTTATAAGTCACCATAGCGTTTATCGACTTTAGCTAGTCTATATGCCCATAGCTTATCATTATGCTGAGTAAAGCATGTATAAAACGCGCTTTAAAAGCATTTTAAAGGGCCCCATGCAAGCGAAGACCGCTTCAATTAATCGAAGGTAATTCGTGACGATTCATCGCTTCTGAACCTCAACACCAAAAATAACGCTAGTTGCATTTGATATTTTATGTGTTTTCAAAGAGACGTGGCATGCATCATCATCATCATATCAACCTTACCGGCCCACTACAAGGCACGGGTCTCCTACCACTTCACCATCAAGTCAACCAAGCTAGCCCACCGCGGATTGGTTGACTCCACACGCCTTTGAGAAAATTATGGAGAAATCTCAGGAGGTTTCCTAACGACGCTTTCCTCCACCGTTAAGACAAGCGATAGTTTTAATTACTTAAAACTCACATAACTTAAAAAGTTTCGAACTTCATTACCATTATGACGGCCGAGTGGCGCAGTGGGCAGCTACCCTGCTTTCTGAGTCCAGGGTCGTGGGTTCGATTCCCACAACTGGAAAATGTTTGTGTGATGAACATGAATGTTTTTCAGTGTCTGGGTGTTTATCTGTATATTATAAGTATTTATGTGTATTATATTCATAAAAAAAATATTCATCAGCTATCTCAGTACCCATAACACAAGCTACGCTTACTTTGGGGCTAGATGGCGATGTGTGTATTGTCGTAGTATATTTATTATTATTATTTATTATTATCATCATTTCAACCAATCGACGTCTGCTGGACTAGGTCTTTTGTAGGGAGTTCCACAAAACACGGTCCTGGGCCGCTTGCCTCCAGCGGCTCCCAGCGACTCGCCTGAGGTCATCTGTCCAACTCGTTGGGGACCTATGCTGCGTTTACCGGTGCGGGGTCGCCATTTCAGCACCAGTGCTGAGATTCGAACCTGGCCCCCGAAAATAAAGCTGAAGTCCTAACACCTGGGCTAGACGTGGCATTGCGAAAAGCCAAAATATGAAGAAATAGAATTAGACAATCGTTCGAATCGTTGATAAGCTATAGGTACTTGGTCGAATGACAGTCATTCAAGATTGCCAGATTTGTTGCAATCTTTCTCTGTCGTCGTCAAAAAGCCTTGAACTTATAATCAATTCGATCAAAAATCTCAAGATGGCAGATCTTATAATAGAGACGATTTTTGTTTCGATCAGTCTGAAATGACGCAAATCCGTCGCGTTATTTCAGATAAATCGAAACAAAAATCGATCGTATCGTGCATAGGGACCTTAAAGACTCTATTTAGCACTTAAGTAAAATATAATTCTCAGAGCGCAGACAATAGACCGCGATGCCACACTCAGGCCCTGAACGATGGCAGCCATCAACGAGGCCTTTAGTGAACATCGGTTCACAACAATGAACAAGTGAACTTAGCAAGTGCGGCACTTTACGTTGGATTGCACATTAAAACTTTTATACTGAATTGTACTAGCTATTTTACCCTTTCGTTGAACGTAGTTTTAAACTACGTAATAAGATGATATCAACAAAGTTTGAATGCAACACATTTAATACAGAAACAGATTGCTAATTTGTCATGTGATATGAGCTAAATCTGAGATCATAGAAACTACTACGAAATAACGCATTTTTTCATATTACTGCTTTATCTTATTTTATTTGGATAAAGAAAATGTAAAAGTTCTTTAAGCATACTACTACACTACACTAACTACCTACTTAAATAAAATCTTTAAATAAAGAATTAAATATCTATAAGAAATTATCATAAATAATTATAAAATTTAAGATTTACGTTTATTTTTCAAAATTCTTTTAGTTATTACAACTTCAAGAAATAAAACGCAAATACTCCAAAACTATTTTAACAATTCCCAGGACGTAGACAATACACCGCGATGCGACACTCAAGTATAAACGATGGCAGCCATCAACGAGGCCTTTAGTGTACATCGGTTCACAACAATGAACAAGTGAACTTAGCAAGTGCGACACTTTACGTTGGATTGCACATTAAAACTTGTATTGTGAATTGTATGCTCTATTTAAGGTTGTCCTGTTACATACGAGAGTTGTTTGAAATATGCATGTTTTATACATGTGAGACGTGAAGCTGTGATAGCCCAGTTGGTAGGAGCTCGATTGTACTTTCGCCGAGTTCGAATCCCAGAACGGTCTTTTGTAGGGAGTTCCACAATACACCTGGGCCGCTTATACACCATTATGACGGCCGAGTGGCGCAGTGGGCAGCTACCCTGCTTTCTGAGTCCAGGGTCGTGGGTTCGATTCCCACAACTGGAAAATGTTTGTGTGATGAACATGAATGTTTTTCAGTGTCTGGGTGTTTATCTGTATATTATAAGTATTTATGTGTATTATATTCATAAAAAAAATATTCATCAGCTATCTCAGTACCCATAACACAAGCTACGCTTACTTTGGGGCTAGATGGCGATGTGTGTATTGTCGTAGTATATTTATTATTATTATTTATTATTATCATCATTTCAACCAATCGACGTCTGCTGGACTAGGTCTTTTGTAGGGAGTTCCACAAAACACGGTCCTGGGCCGCTTGCCTCCAGCGGCTCCCAGCGAGTCGCCTGAGGTCATCTGTCCACCTCGTTGGGGGCCGACCTATGCTGCGTTTACCGGTGCGGGGTCCATTCCAGCACCAGTGCTCAGATTCGGACTTGGCCCCCCAAAAAGTTCTAACAACTGGGCTATACGTGGCATTACGAAAAGCCAAATATAATTAATACGCAATCAGAATGAGACAATCGTTCGAAGTTCGAGTTCGAAATTCGAATCCACCTCTAACTTTTCTAAGTTTGTTCACTTGTTTCAACGGCGAAGGGAAACATCTTGAGGAGACCCAAAAGCCAGACAGTTCTCCATAATCGGCGTGTGAAGTCTACTAATCCGCATTTGGCCAGCGTAGTAGACTACGGCCTGAACCCTTCTCATTCCGAGAGGAGACCCGTGCCGTGTAGTTGGCCGGTAATGGATTTATATGACGATGATGATGTTGGTACTTTCATACTGTTGGTAGTACTGGGAACTTCTAGATAGAAAAACGAGGTTACTAACAATGCTTCAACTAAACCTGGGACTGCAAAAAAATCCGCGATTTTTCCTACCATGCAGAATTTTTCTAGCGATTTTTGTCAAATATTTTTGGAGCGACACACAACTGCGCTCAATAAAAAACTGAGTGATATTTAAATTGCTTAAATTAAATTAAAACGCTATGTGCGTCCGAAAAGTCAGTGGTGCATGCCGGGGCTCGAACTCGGTCTCCACGAAAAGCCTTACCTACTAGGCTATCACCGTTTTTTAAAAAGTACTAACATGTGGTAATAAAATTCAAAGTCCGCCAACTCGCATTGGATTAACTTGGTGGATCTAAGCTCAAAATCCCTTATTCCTAGTAGTGGGTCTTTTAACGCTGGCTATGAACGTGTGCGCGATCTGTTTTTCAGTGAACTAATTTATATTAATCGTTTTGCCCAAAGCCTTAATATACTAACGAAGTGGACGAGGGAACAAATTGCGCATTAAAAACTTGAATTGTAAAGTAAAATAAAACAGTCACAATTCCTACTGCTTTATATGCGTTTGATGTCAGCGTACCGCTTTAACGCTCGTCCATCTAAAGATAGCCCCACACTTGTAAGGTGCAACGCGTGACAGTTGGTTTTGAATTTGAAGCACTCTTTTAATTTTGTTCGTAGAAAGGACAGTGCACCTTTTTTCTTAAAATTAAAAATCAAAATAATTAAAAAAATATAGCTGGCATATTTAATCATCTCACTACTGTGTAATACTTATGTACGCATCAAAACCTACGGGCCTACTTGAATAAAGATATTTTTGACTTTGACTTTGACTTTGAATTAGCTACGCTTACTTTGGGGCTAGATGGCGATGTGTGTATTGTCGTAGTATATTTATTATATTTATTAATTCATTAGTAATGAGGATAGCACTCACAAATTTATCTGAATATATTCGATTAGAGTGATTGTTTTTTTTAATATTAGTCAGTACAAATAATAAAAAAAAAATGTGTGTGTGTCTTTTACTCTACCTGTCTAGATTAGCGCACCAGATAGATAATTTTCAACTTAAAGTTGCATAATCTAATGATTCTGTTACAATAGAATGTTTTAAATAATGACAGTTAATTTTAATGGTAATAAAGTTTAACACACTACCAGAAGGTTTGCCTAAAACGATCCACCACCAATTGTATAGATTAACGATGCATGAAATGCCCTAGAAGGGTTACAGGTAATATTAGGATTTAATCCGTCTTGTGGCAGGACGTATAGTCAGTATGTTTCTGCCTTTAAGGACTTTGAACTTTATCGTGTCTGAAAATTTACTCCAGACACGTAATGAAAGATAAAATGTACGTAACTCGATGAAAGTTGGATGGCGGGAAACTTTTTTTTTTGAGCAAAAAGACGACAAACGTTGCCGCGTTGTTTATTCATGTTGTGTTACGCAAACTCAAAGTAAGGTAAAACGGCAAATAAACAGTAAAAGCGCTTTTTGAAATTTTGATGGCGGAAAGTCAAAGTCAAAAATATCTTTATTCAAGTAGGCCCACAGGTGGCACTTTTGATGCGTACATAAGAACCACACGGTAGTGAGATGATGGCGATAACCACATTTCTGGCGGAATTAGGACTAAACTAACGATATAAAGTTTACGAATCGTAACTAATGTTATAAATGCGTAAATGTGTTTGTTTGTTTGTCCTTCCTTTACAAAAGCAGTAATAGATAATTTAGACAGACAATGTTGCTCTCACATGGGTTAGCGGACTTAGGACTTTATTTATGTTTTTTGTTATTAATATTTCCGTAAGCCAATACTATTTTCATAAATGCAAATGTGTGCCTGTTTATTTATTTGTTACTTATGTTCAATCACTGCACCGATCTAAATTAAATATGACACCAACAATGCGTGTTTTAATCCTGAAAACTGATTTACGATTGTTTATCCCAGGAAAGCTCCCGGAAAAACATCCCGCGGGATTTTCAAAAAAAGTATTCTAACATATATAACGAAAGTTATAAAAAAATGCGTATATACAGCGGACGTCTTTAAGATAGCCATAAAATACTTTTTAACCCGAAAAAATTACGGTTACGGATTTTTTATAAAATCGTTTTAAGAGCAGGGGCTATCGCAGGCAATATTAATTATAAAAAAATCTGTATGTATTCTCACAAATGGTGCTAATCACGGTGTAAAAACGATGTACCACTTACCTCATAGAGTAGAAAGCTGTGTTAAATCAAGTATAATATTTCGCTTAGGCTAATATAAACAACATAGACTTGGCGATGCCTACGTAGAGTTTTGTTTGTATAAGTGCAAATTATGCAGTTAGTTTATTCAATAATTTAATAACGCAACAAATACTTGAAGGTAAAAACAAAGCAATGGTTTATAGTACAACGAGTGCATAAGAGAGTGGTTTATTCACAAGTGCCGAAAACAAGGATAGTTGTTTAAAGAGGTTGTTAAACTGTTTTTACAAGCGAGACTATCGCTGTGATTTTCAATTCGAAGCAACGAATGGCGAGAGAATTAAACGGTTATATAAATATATGTTTAATTGAACTGCAATTTCGAAAAGGCACATTTCGAATATACAAAACATCTGAATAAGTATGCACCTATAGATAATAACATTTAAAATATAAATAAATTTTCGTAACTTTCGTTTGCTTAATGACCCCTAAAAGTAACACAACAATCCTTACTTATATTATACATGTGAAAGTGTGTATGTATGACCTTACTCTCCGCCCTAACTCAGCAACCAATCGATGGGATTTTTACATAGAGTTAGTGGAAAGGACGGAGAATAATAACAAAGGCTGGATCCACGGAATTTGTAAACAATATTAATAAATGCGGAAAAAGAACGCAGGCAATAGCTGGTAAATTTCATAAATATTACTTAAGTTTAGTATTTTTTCACTTTTGAATGTTTTTGAATATTCACACATATTATGTGCTTAATTATATAGGGTTTGGTATTCTTGTAAATTATTTTTTTACTGATTGAAGGTTGCCTATGTCCTTTTGCGTACACTTGGTAGAACAAAGTCTGTTTTACACTTTTAAAGGTCAATTTTATACATCTAAAGTTTGTGCCTAAATTCATTCTAACGCAGCTAAAAAATTCAAGACGTAACTATTCATAAGGTTTACATTATTAACAATCAGCTAAGTAGGTGTACAGTGTAGGTACGTGAATATTTGCTCGAAGAGGCTGGCGAGATCCGAAGCGGCTGTGGGTCAACGTCCAATATATCTTTCCACGCCGCCGCACCGCAAAGTAGGTATTGCGAACGAATCAGATAATGTTTGAAATGGATACAATTTAGGTAAAACCCTGCATATCCGCGATAAAATAAAATTCAAAAAATAATCTATTTGCACTACTTATATATTTTTGCAGTAAATATATCCATCCGTCACTTATTGCTGCAGTGATTTAGTAAAGCGGGTACATAGTTAAACTTATAATATACTAGCGTACCCAGCCCGCTTCGCCGGGCTAGATTTTGCTTTATTTTATTTAAACAATAAACTTACATCATTAAATTTTTAATTTAAGTCTCATAATATATTAAATCATTTATTTCTCTCCGTATTCATTCTCTTCTATACTCTTCTCGAGCGGGTGAAGATCATTGTCTACACCCAACATTAGAATATCATCATAGTAAATAAAAGCTGTATTTGACAGTTTGACAGTTCAAAAATAGGATTGCTCCGATCGTCAACAAACTTTACAGGATTACTCGCCAGGTCAATGCGGAGATTCCCTGAAAGTTTCATTGAAATCGGTCCAGCCGTTTCGGAGCCTATACGGAACATACCCACACACTTTCTCTTTTATATATATAGATAGTTATCGTAACTAGATACGTGTCAGATATTTTACTAAATTGTTTAGCATTTAAACCAATTTGCTAATTCCTATTTAATTAATAATGTTTTGATTTACAGTAGTTAATGAAATTGTGACTGTGGGTCATCTGTAGCATACTAACTTCCCACGGCTGAGCATGGACCTTCAGCAGGGCTAGTACAGGCAGGAGACAAAAATTATATCCCCTGACAGGGGATTAACGTGTCCACCACCTAAAGCACGGGAACACGGAATAGGGAGGTTTATCCCAATTTATAATTACACATGTTACTATTTGGATATTATTTCCACTTATGCACCAGTGCTCTGAGAGTTAATAAAGCTACAATAAGATACATTTTGCACACATCACGTGACTTGAAAGTACTTATTAGAATGCTATCATTATCAAACCTTGCCTTAAAACATATAATAGATATTTTAATCACTTAGATAGAAACGTAATTAGTTTTAGAATAGTTTCAGGCCGAACTAATGGCCTGATAAATTGTTAATTTCAATTACGGTGGCCGGCTAAAAAGTTAGATAGAGTAGTAAGGCAATCACAACAAAAAGCTTTTAGGTTGATCAAAAGAAAGGGAGAAAAAAGGTTGACCGTGATCGTAGAGTAGTTACCTACTGGGAAAACCCAACCTCAAACTGGGAAAGGTCGCATTCGCATATACGATTTAATTTCAGTCAAGCGAGAAATGCGTATTTTCTTTTTAATTCTATAGCGTTTATATATTTAAACGTGGATATATAAATAAATAATAAATATACTACGACAATACACACATCGCCATCTAGTCCCAAAGTAAGCGTAGCTTGTGTTATGGGTACTAAGATGACTGATGTTTTTATGAATAATATACATAAATACTTATAATATACATATAAACACCCAGACACTGAAAAAAATTCATGTTCATCACACAAACATGTTCCAGTTGCGGGAATCGAACCCACGGCCATGGACTCAGAAAGCAGGGTCGCTGCCCACTGCGCCAGTCGGCCGTCATATTGCAGTCAAACGATAGTCTATATTATATAGTATATATATAGTAGCTGTTGCCGGCGTTCTTCGTCTGCGGTTATTAAGGTTGTTTGCAAAATCCTGTAGGGATCGATTTTTTTGCGTGAGATATAAAGTATCCTAAGTTACTCTACGTCCTTTCGACTTACTGTATGCTAAAAGTTCATTGATCAAGTTGAGTGATTGACTTACAGAAACACGCAGTGACGATTTAATTCAAATTAACATTTTATTTACACTTTTATTACACCTATCTTATTTGGATATTATTTCCACTAGTGCGGCAATTCTCTGAGGGTTGATAGAGCCGTGGGAGAAGATACATTTTTATCCTTTCCCCGGGTAGATGATTGTCTCCTACAAATGCTAGCCGTAAAAAAGTCGGATCCGGAGCCCTCGAATCCGGAACGTGGTCTCTTACTATGGGCCTCATAAGAAGGCTCAGAGTCACTCAGCGGGCGATGGACAGAGCTATGTTGGGAGTATCTCTACGTGATCAAATCAGAAGGAGGAGATCCGTAGGAGAAGCAGAGTTACCGACATAGCTCAGCGAGTCGCAAAGCTGAATTGAAAATGGGCGGTGCACATAGCTCGGAGAACCGATGGACGTCGGGGTTCCAAAATGCTGGAATGGCGACCCCGAACTGGTAAACGCAGCGTCGGTCGGTCCCCAACGAGGTGGACTGACGACATCAAACGAGTCGCTGGGAGCCGCTGGAAACAAGCGGCCCAGGACCGTGGATTTTGGAACTCCCTACAAAAGACCTAAGTCCAGCGGTGGACTTCAATCGGTTGAGGGGATGATCATGAATACTAGCCGTGTATACTGCAGGAACACAAAGCCTTACTTTACTTGACTTGACACATCCGGATTGTGTGTCCTACCTCGCATTGCCTCTACAATACAATATAAGCCACGTTATAAACGACTAAGACGCCGGGAGGTAGTTTTGCATCGTTCGAGTCCATGTAGGACTGAGGTGCAGTCGTATTAATATCAAAATACCCACCAACTCAATGTCATGAACATTGGTTGTTAATAAAATAGAATTTTAATTGTTTCTTGAAAACTATTTAATAAAATAAGGCAGATGGCAAATATGAATTTATAGTTATCAAAAGTTTAATTATTTACCCACTTTATAAATTAAATTTAACTGTAACACACGAGTGTAAATTCCCTCTGTACTCTCAGTTCGTTGCAACATGCGTCGCGTGGGGTGTTATAAGTGTGCCTAGATCTTTATAAAACCTTAAGCTGGAATAGTAATAACCTCAAACTTGGAGAGGTCGCGTTCAACAATTCAATTTCTGTTAGGCGTACAAACACAACTCGGTAAACAACAGCGATACATACAAACAATCCCGCTAATTGTAAGCACTAATTGTTAATTCATTTGTAATTTTGAATAACAGCGGCTAATGTATGGAGTGAAAACAATGGTGTAACAGAATTATATTGCTTTAACCACAATGGACTTTATTTATCATTTCTACGGTTAACTTATTATGATATTATGTTTAACTTCTTACCGACGAAATAAAGATTTGTGTTTTTGTTTATATATTTGCAATAAGATTTTTTTAAAGCATATACATTTGTAAAGAAAACATTTAATCGAATTATACCTCAGAGGGGAGAGGGGAATCAGGGGTTTGAAGTTTGTATGACATTCCGATGTTTTTGGAGTTAGAGACACAAAAATTTGCAGTAGTTAATCCGTGCAATATTACAAATGCGTTTGTTTGTCCATCAACATAAATATTTATTATTGATGTGATTTTTTGCGTATAGATAGTTTATGGGCCGGAGAGTGACATGGGCTACTTTTTATCCCAGAAAAAGCAAAGTTCTTATGGTAATTACACTTACGCTCGCGCTTGCTTGCTTTCTTGCTCGCTTGCTTACATTTATTCGGAAATACTTGAAAGGACGCAGAATAAAGGCGACACAAGCGTCCCGAAATAGTGCAATGTTATGTATCCATGATCGGTGTCCTTTTCCTCCAGAGAAAGTTTTTCAAATTACCACGTGAACGAAGCCGCGGGTAAAAGGACTAGAGGTTTTATATAGGTAAGTATTTTTTCCTCAATTTAACGCGGGTGAAGCCGCGGGCGCAGCTAATATATATATATTTATGAGTTAGTGAGTTTTTTTTGGTTGGCTTTGTTTGTATTTTTTTTTATGGTACATTATCATTATCAGCCCAATAACGTCCCACGTCTGGGCAAAGGCCTATCTCTAGCAAGGGGGAATCAGGGCATTGCTTATTTGTTTTCAAGCTTTTCTGGGTTTGATGGTTTTATCGTATTTTTTAACGTATAAACTACTTACCCTACCAAAATTATTATTTTCGAATATAAAAGTAAAAAAATCTGATTGGCTCCAAATTCAATCACCTAGGCTATTGATCCGAAATCTGAATGAAAACTGTATGCAGCGAAGCTGTGAGTTTATGACATTAAAGATTCTATTCGCTCTATTTTTGATTCAAAAGGAATGGAAAAATATTATTTTTGCTTTAACGAAGCTACACAGTATATATTCGTAACCCAGTTCGTGGATTGAAGCTGTAATATTCAAATCTACCCGTCAACCCTTAAAATCTTTCTTATTTAGTTACTTTTCCTTTATATCTATACAAATTCAAACAGTCCTTTATCCACAGAATAAATAAAGGAATCTACCCTCATCTTGGGACGTATTTTACATCTTACATTAATAAAATAATACAGTTTCATTGACCCTTTTTGGTGGTCAAGATCTCCAGAGATTATTGAACGGCTCAACTGCTTAAATGGTTCTCTGAGGGTTCATCACATCATGGCCAACTACAGCGCACGGGTCCCCTCCCACAATGAGAAGTCGTAAAGGCCGAAAACCACCACTCTGGCCCAGTGCAGAGAGACTCCACGCACCTTTAAGAACATTATGGAGAACTTTAAGGCATTCCGTTTTCCTTCACCGTTAAACCAAGTCATATTTAAATGCTGAAATCAAAAACGCACATAACTACGAAAATTTAGAGGTGCGTGCAAGGGATTGAAAACATTTCCCCCGAAAGCCGAACCGCACATTCTTCACCCACTAGGATACAGATGCTTATTAACTGTCACAACAGAACATATTTTACGTAATATAATATAAATATAATAAATATGTTGGATATAAAATAAAACGTGACACAAACAGTCTCGATATAGATCCCGCTTGCAATGCAAACTAAGAAATAGATACGTGAGCTCGTAACTTTCACGCCCTTTATTCTGAGTTACGACACGTTTCGCACCTTCGCAAGTAGAGTCACCTAAAACACAATTTATGAACAATTTGCATCTACAGTACCTACATGCTAAGCCTTAGCAAAAGATTTGCTACGCGCGGAATTGAGGAGAGTTTTCGAGTATGGAAATACTTGAACGTCAGAGTAAAATGGATCCCCTCAAAAACATAATTTATGTAAAAATTGAGAGCCAAGTTCCATATGACGACTATGGATTGTTGTCGGCTTCACTGAAAACAGAATTGAGATCTAAACGGGTGCCAAGATCTGTAGATAATTCTGAATTTATTTGTAAGAACATAACGCATTCTAAAAATTCAAAACACAATATTTTGTTCTCTTTGCTACAACAATGTTTGCTATTAAAAAATAAAACTGCTTACATTTGTACGGAAGAATTGTTTACTGCTTTTTGTAAACAATTTAGAATAAATTAAAGACAGCTAGTTTACGTTTGCGAGTTATTTTATATCTAGTCAACTTATCAAGACTAGTTAAACTAGCATTAGCATTTCCATTATTACATACATTTTAAACAGTTTTCTATACTTATTGTGCTCAATGATGTTTTCAACTATCTATATATTATATAAAAGAGAAAGTGTGTGGGTATGTTTCGTATAGGCTCCGAACGGCTGGACCAATTTCAATGAAACTTTCAGGGAATCTCCGAATTGACCTGGCGAGTAATCCTGTAAAGTTTGGTGACGATAGGAGCACTCCTATTTTTGAACTGTCAAACTGACAATTACAGCTTTATGATATACTATGATGATATTCTATTGTTGGGTGTACATGGGTGCAGATAATGAGCTTCACCCGCTCGAGAAGAGAATAGAAGATAATGAATACGGAGAGAAATAAATGATTTAATATATTATGAGACTTAAAAATTTAAGTTTATTGTTTAAATAAAGTAAAGCCAAAATCTAGCTTGGCGAAGCGGGCTGGGTACGCTAGTAACAAATAAAAAACAGAGCAACCCGTTTGAGTTAAGTCAGAGTACAACAAATATAAGTTCTCTCAACTATGACGTAAATGGTAATATGAATTAAAAGTATATAAGTACTTAATAATGTCATCTAGTAGGTATAACAAATAAACAACAGATAAACCCATGCGAGCTCAGTAAGAGTACAACAAAAATCCGTTCTCTTAACTACGACGTTAAGGGTAATTATGAATTCAAAGAATGAAAATATATTGTCAGTTTTTATCGACTACTTCTTTTATATAGCTAAAAGAACTACAAAATTATGTTATCAAGTAGAACAACTAAACCACATAGCAACCCGTGAGAGTTCAGTAAGAGTACAACAAAAATCCGTTCTCTCAATTATGACGTTAAGGGTAATATGAATTCAAAGAATGAAAATATTTTGTCACAGTTTTTATCAACTACTTCTTTTATATCGCTAAAAGAAATCTATTTCCGTTGTCTCAGTGAGTAACAATTACTGGCAGCAGCGTTGCAGGTTTCACAATACTAGCCGATATTGTTTTTGTTTGTAACTCACCGGAGCTTAACAGCCGCAAGAAAATAAATAATAGATCTGGCTTATTAAGGAAGCTGTTTTTTATTAGTAACACCATTAGACGACTTCCCTGGTACAATGCGGTTCGATTGCAAGCGATATGTGAGTTTTGGTTCCAGATTCTTCAGATAGCAGGGCTTTGGTATGACAATACCACTTTCAACAATTCCCAACCGATACTGTCACTAGTAGCTGGTTCCCGGTTCAGTTAAGGTTTGGTGATAGGTGAAATTTGGTTTTGTTTTTGGAACACCTTTTCAAACAGTACCTAAATTCGTCGCTATTTTGAACAAAATGTCGTAATAGGTTAGCAACTCACGGTAAATGTCGAAGCATGTTCGTAAGGGGATACTTTCTTTCTTTTATGCGACCCTGGTAGGTTCACCAGCACTGGCATTATAACTCAACTTGGCATAACATCGGAGTTTTTATGCAAAGTTTTATCACGCTCTGACATATGAAAGGAGCGGTTAGTTGAAAGTGCGTAAGACACTGCATAACCTATTGCGACGTTATGCCACGTTTATTTATATGGGAGCCCCCATTTACTGTGCGGTAAAAACAAACATTACAGTGGCCTTCCGAATCGGTGGTAGAGTCACTACAAACAGACAGACTTGACGTTGCAAGTGCCTTTATTATGCCTACTTGAATAAATTAATTTTTAATTTTTTGATTTGTCGAATGACGTCTGTTGGGTAGGTAGGCCACATAAAATTGTAGATTGATGCTAACAACTTGAGGTGTGATAATAATCGTTAAAAGATAATTAACCTACCTAGAGGCCTGAACACTAATTCCTTTTCTGCGATGAGAGAGAAAAGCGGTCGCTAACAGTGGAAAAGGATGATTTTAATGATGACGAGGACTCTAAATGCCGAAGTATCGTTCGCTTAGTTAAAAAAATAATCTAAAGGTAGAGTTTTCTGTGACGGAGCTCGTCCAGGGAAGTACTACCACCATGTTTATTTCTGCCGCCAAGCAGCATTTTTGTGTTCAGGTTTGAAGGGCGTGATTGCCGGTGTAGTTACAGTTAAAAGAAGCTTAACACCTACACCTCGGTTTGATGGACAAAGGGCGATAACGGAAAGGGCTGTCGGTGGGCAAACCAATGATTTCACTATAAATGATCAAGAAAATGTTTATCTTCAAAAATTATCTAATTATTATAACATTACGAGATAATATAATCTGTTGGTTAATCAAATTACGCAAACCGTAGAATAGTTAATTCTCATACAAAATAGTTTAGCATTCGCACAAAACATCGAACGGACGTTGTTTAACCGTCTTGTAATTATAATATTTAATGAGAGTCAAATACGAAACAAGATCGATTTAAGAGAACACGTACGTACCTGCTCACGTTGCTTATTAAGCAAAAAAAACCTTAGAGGATTAAACTTTATATAAATGACAGATAGGACATAGCTAGAAAAGGCAGAAAAAGGAGCCATTTGGCTGCTCAAACAGTCTTTAATTATTGTTATGTTAGAATATTGCCGTTTTGCAAATAATATTTCATCAATAAATTATAACTGTCCAGAAAGAGAGCTAAATTTCTTTGACTAATTTCATCGCTGTCGACTAAAAGAAGTGACAATGACAAATAACTCATACAAATACTTTCTCAATTATAGTTGAAGAGTAGATTTAGAAGTTGAAAATGAAAATGTAATGAATTTCCAATCTTTTCAATTTCTTAATTTTAATAGTTAAATGCTACGTATAATTTATGCAACTGTAGCGTATGAGGGTTATTTTAACACAAGTGGTATTTTTTGAGGCTAAAGTTTGTTGTGGGCTGTTAGGCCAAGACGCGTTTGGAACCCTCCTAGCTTTACTTATATGAAGTTATCACTACATATAAGACTTTGAATTAGAGTTTTATACAAAATAGGACAGCACGAGAGTTAAATGAAATTACGTATAGTTGCTTATACAAAATTTTATCTACGACAGTATAATAATTTGATAACCAATCTTTGGATCGAATTTAAGACTAGAGTATAATGCTTTGGCAAGACAAATGATTCCAATCTAAGAAAATAGCTTAATTATGGGATTCATTGAACTGTGCTTTTGTGCAGTTAATATATTTTGTCGATGTTGCCTATAGCCGCTTTACTCTTCGCTTAAATATCTTTGTTAGAACTTCACATAAAGTCGCGGAAATACTAAACTCTGGTAATGATCATATAATGAGCTCAGTGCTTGAGAATTATAAAGCTTAACTTAAACTGAGCAATTAAAAATAACTAAGAACTATAGCAGAGTGGTTAGGGCTCTCTTTCGGGGGACTGAGTTCGATCCCCGCTGCTGTCACTTGCTTTAACTGTGAAGGAGGATATCGTCAAGAGTAATCCATAAAGTTCTTAAAAGCGTCTGAATTCTAGCAATCTGCACTTGGCCACCGTGGCCATAAACCCTTATATTCTGCAAATCAAGTTTTATGTTGAGAGATATATTTTTTTTTCTGCTATCTCGGTCTTAGATAATAGCGGGCTAACCTGTTAGGGGTTCCCAATCGGTTTCTACGCGACATCGTACCGGAACGATCGCGATATCATTCGCCGGGCAAATTGCCGGGTGTTATTTTTTGTTATCACCCTCTCACATTGATATTTTAAATTATTAGAAGAGCAACCTGGTTAGAGCAATAATTCACGTCCTAGTTTTTTATCGTTTACGTAAAATCCTTAATAGTATAATAGGACTTTTTTTTAAATGTTTATAGACGAGCGCTTGACTGCAATTACACCTGATAGTAAGCGATGATGCAGCCTAAGGTGGAGCGCGCATGCCCAGCAAAAAGCAATTATAAATTTGTTGCTACAATATATAAGACCTGACCTCAAATCTTCATACTAATTATAGATTCAAAGCTGTGTCGGTTTCTTCGTTAAATCGTCACTATAACACGGCAGAATTCAACCGGCCTTGCTATAACTTGACCCGACAGACAGTCGGGTGCCCTGATTAACGACTTAATTTATTTCTTCTGAAATAAGTTACCTAATTACTAGATTTAGCCAAGCTATAAAACGGGAAACGGACATTTCTTTGAATCACACAAACAGCGCTGATGTTTCAAGAAGTAATTATAACGATTTAATGAGAGTCCACTATCAAACGAGCAGATCTTTTGAAGAACACTTGTAGTTTGTTAAAGTAAGACTTCGCTTCTCTCAGTAAATTAACTTTAAACATTCATTCATAAAGTACGAATTTAAGCAAACATTATAAATCTAACTAAACGTCAATATAATTCAAATTCATTTATTTCAATGTATATTCTAGAGCGCAATATATTATGCATTGAACAAAACATATCTCGTTCTTTAATATTATCTAATGATGTTATCGATTTACGACAATATAACGATGTTAAGACGTAGATTGTAGTCGAATTCATTAATTAACTTTTAATTAGCAATGCTTAGTTAAATTAACAAATAGTTACTTGAAGATCACGTTTAATTCCAGTTATTGGTACCTATTAAAAGTTCAGATGATAAAAAAATAAATATACTACGACAATGGACAACACAATCGCTATCAAGCCCCAAAAAATCTTACTTTTAGTAGCTGTAGAATATTTTTATGAATATAATACACATTAATACTTATAATATACAGATAAACACCCAGACACTGAAAAACAATCATGTTCATCACACAAACATTTTCCAGTTCTGGGAATCGAACGCATGGCCTTGGACGACAGGCGACCTCGAAAACAGTGTCGCTGCCCACTGCGCCAGTCGGCCGTCTTAGATAATGCTTTCAGAAACTCTACGCAAACGTCACGGCCATTCAGAAAAAGCCTATAATAGTCCAAGTCCAGAAGATAATAGTAATAATAGCCTCTCCTAACAGGAGCCCGTAATTCCCACGCTGAGCAGAAGGATTGGAGATCGCAGGGTAATAGTATCACAGAGGACGTATTCCCTTAGTCGCCGCGTACGACACCCGCGTGAAGGTTGTTACAACTGCTCTGCCGTCACCACATATCACACTACTTTAAATACTACTTTTCTTAAGGATTGGTAGTGTAGTGTTTGTAAATACATAATGTCCATTATATATTATAATATTTATTTGTTTAATAATATTATATACACATCAATACACAAACATACATTGTACACGCAATACACTGTCCTGAGCGCACCGCGTTAGTAATACGACAGCTTAGGCGAGAGTGGACGCGTCTGATAAAGTGCGAATGTCGAGCCTGTGCTACTCTATCCAATATAACACGGCAGACAATACAGTTAGACTTAAGGAGCTTTCGATTCAGCATCAGGTAAAATAGCAGTCAAATGAATACCTGTCATCGATTAAAGACAACTAGACTCAAGTAAAGTCACAGGTGCATTGCAATACACGCAAGTAGTTGCATAAGAGTACGACAATACAATAAATTAGCATGAACGTATTTTTTGAGTTAATTAGTGAGACCGCAGTTATAAATGAAAACAAAGATGGCGAAAACTCCGCTTTCATGCCGGCTCTAAAGTTTGAAAGCGAGTTGTGAGATATAAACCACGATTAGATCCTTTTGTTTTGAACTTTTGATAAACGCTCACGAAACAAAAATATCGTAATTAAAAAATGAGGAAGGATTACAAAACAAAAGCGACATTGAAATGATAATGCCCCTCACTAGGACTTTTAGAAGCCTTCTGGAACAGTAATGAAATTGGACGAAAGGGCTGAAGGTTAGTCAGACTGTCAAGGGCAGCAAGATGAAAATAAAACTAGAGCACAAGTAATGACTGATTGTGCAGCAGTAGTTTGGACTTGAGACATTTTACTTCGTTGAGTTAAGTCCAGTACCGATACTATTAGGTGGTAAGAAACAGTTGAACGAGTAATAATGAAACGTTTTCGTGATTATCATTAAACCTTATATTCAGAAAAAATAGTACTGTGCTCGCTGGGGTAGAAGTTTTAGACAGGGACAACTTGAATTGATGGACAAAATCTACTCTATACGCTTTATTGACGTTAGAAATGTTTTATTACCGTAAGCCGTTAATTCCATTTATTAGAAGAAAACCTACAAACAAAACCTCGTAAATAAATAAAAAAGAAAGCAAGACAATAAAAGCTTAAACATGATGTAATTAAACGATAACACGCTCAAAGCCTTTTTTGAGATCAAACGATTTAAATGAAATTGGTGGAATTTTTTAAGAACAGCGTCCCACTGGCATTCTATTAATAAATTGTGATGTCTTTTTAAGGCTATTTCTTAGTGAAGCATTTCAAACGTGAGTAGTTATGTCATTATGCAAATGTTTGGCATCTTTTGAGCTAATCAAATGTTGATGTGGTAATTATTACAGATGATAATTTAATCTGATTACTAATTAGTATATTATAATATCTTTTATTATTATCAGTCAACTTTTCATCGTCAACAACATAAACCTAGATTTGACAGGCTTTCAAAATATAATATTATATAGTTGCCCAATGTACGTTTCAATCATAAGATGACACCGAAAAGCTATAGCACTGATTTTATGCCAAAACATTTATGTCAAAATTAGCTTTACGAGATATATGAATTCCTAAAGAAGCACAAATGTTGAGCTCAAGTCAAAATAGTAGGCTAAGTGTTTTGACTGACATATTTCATCAGCGTCAAATTACCGCCAACGTGTTTTCAAACGACATACCTCTATAAAAACAGGAACATTAACTTTTCGCTACGAAAAGTAAATCAATATCTCTATTTAGTAATTTATGAATTGTTAAATTTGCCACCACCAAGCGCTTTGCTCGCGTAGTTTCAACCAATGCCCCGGTCAGTCAATATCTACCTTCTGTTAGCAATAGAACTAATAATACAGAGGTAAAATTATTCAAATTACTACAATTTTAAATGAGGGGAAAAGAAGAATCAATATAAAGAAAAAAAATTATAAACAAAATTAATGCGCAGCTAACAATAAACTTACAGAGTAAGTAGTTCCAACAGCATCAATTGAGGAAGGAGTAAGTCACTGTCCTTTCAGTAATTTAAATATCAATCAAATAAATGACACTGATTAATTTTCAAGAGGCTACTGTCACAGTAATGAATTATCATATTATGGTGAATGCCATGCGATATTTTAATACATGTATGTACAAAATACAGTAAGACTTAACCCTTATTAGCATATATTTTGTACCTCAATTACTAAGAATTTGTCAATTAAGGCTTTGTTTGATAACGGTGAGTGGTGTAGTAGATCTAAACTCTCTAAAAAGACCTACATAAATCTGTTATTGTTTGATGACATCACGGATTGCTTAAAGTGCTTTTTCATAAAGGAAGATATCCCATAAATTTTAAATCATAAGCACATTTAAATCAATAAGAGAATAAAAAGTAACGTCCGTTAGGTACTCCAAAAAAAAAACAGGAGTATTAAAGCAAGTAATTAGACTGTACAAATTTTTGACTTTATCCTCTTCCAGTACCAAAAGCGTTTAAGGAAGGACGTAGCTAAAGATAACGTAGGTGGTTACAGTTTCAATGTTTGTAATTTAACATGACGAATCCATGACCAACTTTGGCCAGCGTTACTCAACCAAGGCAATCTTATAAGGTGTAGTGTATAACACCATAACCTAACAATAACAGACGTTCTAATTTATAACAAAACATTGAACGATATATCTATGATTATATTCACACAAGATAAAATTCACTTGATAGATAATGCGTGAGAAAATTGATGAATTTATCAATAGGTGTGATAAAAGTGAATAAAGCATTCATTCTCATAAAGTAATCATATAATGTTATCGTGATATCTGTTACGAATGAAGTCCATGAAATTGTTTTTGAGTTTTTGTGAGTGGAGTAACAATAACATTACGCTTTTACGGAATGCTAAACTTCTCATAACCGTATAGGTATGACTTTTCATGTATGATTCAATCCCAACTCAAGAGCGCGAAATTTTTTTCCATTGTTGTGAACCAAGACTGAGGTTAACACAATAGCTGATTAAAATTTATCCCATATTCTATTAGATCTTGAATTTCACCTTCGACGAAGCCTACTATATTACAACATTGCAAGTTTCGAATCCCACATGAATTTTGGACATATGAATCATGCTGATTTATGAATAGGAATTATTTATAGGATAACGCGAACAGTAAGTAAGGCACAAAAAAATTATATTGTAATTTGAAGCCAATGAGAAAAACAATAAATGCAAACCGATAAAAAACAGTCAACAACCGTGACGATCTCTGTTGAAAATCATTAAAGATTCTCCGATTATATTTAAACACTGGAACACATATAACCTTGGAAAGTCCAAGTGTTTAAGCACAAAACATTTGTTATTGCACTATTCACTTCTGCACTTGGATTAATGTTGGTGACGTGTGAAAACGCTAATTGTTTATTGACTTCGCGAATTTTATTGACAACGCGTGCGGCCACACCGGACGCCCGTGAGCGACTGGCTTGACGCATGCGTTTTTCAGCGTTGTGTCGCTTTATGGAAACTGGAAAGCGTGCGCCAGCGCACAATATAGTTTTGATGTTAAATTAAAAGTCAGCGCTGTTTCCGCTGTTATGTGTAAAAAAGAAATGCTTTCTATGTCGGTTTTCTTTTCATGGATGTCAACAGTAACCACAACTTATTACGGAGAAAAAGTGTACATATTTAGGTTGCAAGTGATTTCTATTCCTGGTTATAACAGAATTGACAGGATATTAAACCCGGCGTGAGCATCCTTGCTCCGTCCACCATCTGCTTTTTCCCGTTTTGCTGTTAATCTGTGAAGCCTTATATAAACCATCTGGTGTGCAATTCAAGTTTGTTTTAGTGCGTCACATTGTACAACCAACCAAAAACACCTGTTGCCTGGCAACAATAGGAGTTAGTCAAGGTGATTTACATCTGAAGGTCAATGCCATGATGGCAACAATACTGACGCTATTTATCCGCAATCATATTTTAAAGCGCAGCAACAGTAATGATAAATGATGATTGAGTAAAATGATTTTGAGGAAGTGACTTACCCGTAGAGGTTGAGTGTTCTTGTGACTATAGCTTAACGTTCTAAGGACAGAGTAATCACTTCTTAGTTGAAACTTATATATAAAACATATAAGTTGATACTTACAGAATACCAGAAGTTCTTTTAAATGTTCTTTTAAAAGTTCAATTACAAGACTAACGAACTGAAATTATTAGAACACAGACTCAATTACCCAAGAAAAAAAACAAATGCATTGACAAATATGCCACAATCCATAAAACATCCATAAGATCAGCAAGTGAACGTGCGAGAGGCAAGGTCGCCGAAACCGGTCCTCGGTTGGCCAAACACAAACTTCAGGGCAGTTCTAGCTTGGAGCAATACCCGATTGGCCAACACCGTATCCGCGAAATTACATTTTAACGAGTTACGAGTGTGTGAGGAAATAAAATCCTTCAACTTGCCATTTTGATGTCACGGTAGCTGTCCAAAATAATCAGCATATTATCCTTTTACGGTCGTCACCACGCTAGCAAAATTGTGTATGGTATTCAGTACCTTGATTTTTGAATTGATATTTTAGTACATGAATACGAAACAGAGATCCTCTTCTTCCGGGTGTCAACTCTGCTACTACCCCTGTCTACTGCGATCACCAACTCGTCTGCCCAGCGCGGCGATTATGGGTAAGCCATTGGGAGAGGCCTTTTTAGGCCGTAACGTCCATACACAATTGGCGACTAGTGAACAAACACCGCTTTCATATCATTTTTGTATGAAGGTGACCTTGGTTAACCTGTCATGAAGTCACCACCTACAGCAAAACTCAAAAGAAATTAATCAGGCGAAACTGAAAATACAGACATTGTAGTTTGAAAATCAAACAACATAGATATTGACTTAGACAAGTATCTAAGTTACCTTGGCCAATGTAAGCATTATGATATTATTTAAACTTTAAAAGGGGACCACAAGGCCAACTCCAACGCAGCTTGCGGTTGACCCACTGCTACGGCCATCCGGACCGATCGCTGGCCTTAGCCGTTTGAATTCTCCGAAAAGCATAGATTTGCGTTTGATCATGATAACTAAGCCATCAGTATGAACTATCTTAATTGTTTTAATTTAAGCAATGTAAATATCACTTGCTTTGAACCGTAAAGGAAAACATCGTGAGGAAGCCTGCATGCCTGAGCGTTCTCCATAACGCTCAAGGGCGTGTGAAGTCTACCAACCCGCACTTGGCCGGCGTGGTAAACTACGGCCTGAACCCTTTTCATTCTGAAAGGGGACCTGTAGTGGGCCGGTAACGGGTGGATGATAATGACGATGATGATGATGATGACGGTGATGTTGATGATGACGGTGATGAACACCGTCATTCTTGTTTAAATCTTAATATCCCTACTAATATTATAAATGTGAATGTAAGTTTGTTTGTTACGCTTTCACGCGAAAAGTACCGAACCGATCTTCATGAAGCTTTTTATACATATTCTTGGAAGTGTTAGAAGTAATATAGGATACTTTTTATCCCGACATTAAGCTCTGTTCCTCTGGGAGAGGGGATGAAAGTAATTGACGATTTTGCACTATAACTCCGACAAATTATAATCGACTTAAATAATTATTTTTACTACTATACTATAGAGGTATATGTGTTTAATTTTTCTCAAACTTTGTGTAGATCTGATGAATGCGGTTGGAGTTAGAGGACAGAACTCCTCAGCGGACAGCAGCAAACCCCTCATTTAAGGCTTAGCGATACTGAATACTTGAATTTTTTTTAAAAGTACAACTAAATGGAATGTCACATCAAAAAACAAAATCAAACGCAGACGAAGTCGCGGGCAACAGCTAGTGTGTTTATATAACAGGGTTGCGATGGTTAAGCAACGTTTATAGAAGCCAGTATGTCGGTCTGGATTGATGGTTTGGATTTTTAATCAACCTGTCCCGATGTTATCACAAATTCTAATAACAGTCGTGAAGTAAGAGTTGCAGCGCATTGAGAGAGGCAGTTTGTAAACAGAAGACAACATTAATAGGATTATGATTACGAAGTAGAATTACTCGGTAGAATCTGCCTTCCGAACCGGTGGTAGAATCACTACAAACAGACAGACTTGACGTTTCAAAAGTGCTTATATTAGGCCTACTTGAAATAAATGAATTTTGAATTTTTTGAAGAGTTGCAGTACTATTACCCAGTATTACGCCAACCTGCATAAGATATTCATCTCTCTTATGAGAATCAATTAGGTTGATGGTGATTCGTTAAAGCATAACTTACATCAACTTATTTGCGTTGGAAATTCGCATATGTTCAAATGATGAAAATCTGAGTTCCTCGACACTTAAAGATCTCCATTACTCATCATTATCATATCAACCCATTACCGGCCCACTACAGGGCACGGGTCTCCTCCCACAATCAGAAAGGGGTCATAGTCTACCACGCTGGCCCAGTCTGAGTCTTTGAGAACATTAAGGAGAACTCTCGGGCATGCAGGTTTCTCAAAGATGTTTTTCCTTCACCGTTGAATCAAGTGATATTTTTAATTGCTTAAAACGCTCATAACTTACAATAGTTAGACGTGCTGGGATTTAAATTCGGACCCCCAAAAGTGAAGTCGAAGTCCTACCCACTGAGCTATCACCGCTTCCATCCATAAGATCTCCATTAGTCGGTTTAAAAGGCAAAAGTTTTATGAAAAGCCTTTTAATGGCTAAATCACCATTCAACGCATGCGCAAAAGATCGGGATTGATATTTATTTAGGTCTTAACATTTCTTGCCTGTAAGTGTAGCATCTCATATATAGCGAATCTGGCACTTTAATAACATTGCGGTTGCAAAAAATGCAATAAAACCTAAATTATAACACAGTTTATTTAACTTACTCTGACTTAAGGATTATAAATATGAAACAAAACGTCAACAATATTGTAATAATACTGCGCGATGTTAGTGAGACTCCTATATCGCAATTATAATTTTAGACGCAACAGTAACTTTCTTTCCTAGATTTGTTAATAGTCATATAACAAATATGGAATAATCTTAGTTTTATTATGCAACGTAACAGTTTTAAAAATAAGATAACATTTGAATTTTATTATTCGAATAAAATTATAATGTTTTTAGATTATGTTACATTTATTTTCTCATGCGGAAAAGTGAAATATTTTCCGGTACGCTACCTTTAGAATGAAGATGTTTTTTGTATCGGAGAGAAACATTACCGACCTCAGGTAATTGATGTCGCATTGCTTGATTCAGACCTTTCATAGGAGAGAGAGTGTAAGCTGTTCTAATGCTGACTGGCGATTTCTAATGTTAGTGAGACAACATAATCTAAAATCAAAATGTTTTCTGTGCCACAGAGTTACCGATGATTTCGAACGTAATGCAGGTTTGGTCCTAAAATTTTGTTGTAACTTTTTTTTTTCATCCCTGAGGAACGGTAGGTATCTACTTTTTTCTGGATAAAAGCTACCCTATGTCCTCGTGTGTACCCTTGATAACCCATGCGAAATCCCATGATAATCCGTTAAGACGTTAATGCGAGAAAGTGCAACAAGCAAACAAGTAATCACATTTGAAATTAGGAATCATTGGCGTGCACATCATACGTGCGCAAAAGCACTGCCTACCCAAAAAATAATAATTTGCAAGCGATGATATTTCCACTTATTGCCAGTTTCAAAAAACCTATCCACCCCACTGCCACGGATTAGTATTAGTGTGGTTTTTAATTTCATTAATAATATTCGATAAAAACAAGTCCTTATACAGTTACAAGTGTTGGACAACGGGTCATTTGCAACAGCAGGTAATAACATTAACTAGGTGAACGTGTTACGCGCACTCCGTATCGATATATCTTTCATAAAATTATCCACGGTGGTCCCATCTGTCTCTTTCTAAATCGTACAAATCACTGTAATAAGAGCGAGACAAAGGACTTGAAAGCACTCAAAGGTGGTGGAAATAAGGTGAATCGATGCAAACTAAGTAGCGGAGGACGTGATCGGAAATCTGATCGATGGAACCACGAAGCAGTAGATTGATGAACCGGAGCAACGAGGGGCTAAAAATTATGTGGCTTTCCTCGTGAAAGCCTACTTAAAGATAATAAATTCACTCCGATATAGTCAATACAAAATGCTATGTGGGCATTAAGCTTCGATTAATATTACACTAGAAAAAATGCTATAATACCGTGGAGATAGTTTTCTTTTCCTGAGCCTCCTTCATTTGCTGAGGCCGGCCACCGAGGGAGTTTTAGTTTAGGGGGGGGGGGGGGGGGGGGATCCCGGGATGCCAGCGAGGTCGTAAAAGGACAACATTCGATGTAGTAAGCTTACGTCGGTATCGGACGAACGTCTCACGGCTGGCATTTCTAAAAAAAATATGAAAACATGATATCGAAAACAATTCGTGCAGTTATTTTTAATTGGCATTTCAACACAAACGTTGTTTAACTACGGCTACGTGATACAAGCGGAGTGAGTTGACAGCCGATGTCATTACACCACCTGTAGAACTGACCGGCATTCATACCTACTGCTTACATAACGGCAAAGCTATAAAGAGTGACATATATACTCGTATTTGTGCAATAAAAACGCACTTGCTCAAGAAAATCCGTGAACTGGCTGTTACGATTTTCTTATGTTTCATGTCCGGGGTTTACCCAATCAAGGGCTAATTATTTCTGCAACAGCCAACGTCTTAACCCACTACTGGCCAACTAAATGGCCCGGTTATCTCCTAAGAGGGTTTAAGCCGTGGGCTACTAGTTCACACGCCATTCAGTAACATTCTGCACCTGGAGGTTTCCTCACGATGTTTTCCTTCACCGTTAATTTATTTATTTATTTATTTTGTATCTATGACCCATCACTATAACATACATAGAATATTTAAAAACTAAACTAAAAAAAAAACTTACTTTAAATATTAATATGCAATATAAAAAAAAAGTTACAAATTAAAATTTCTGCGTCCAGGCAGCCCTAGGAGTTTAATAAAAATTAAAAAAAAAACACAAATCGTTAAATCGAGTCATATTGAATAACTTAGATTTGGATAAAGTACTGCAATACGTTCCTTTATTTGCGAGTTTATGCAGAATTAAATAGAGTAGCTCTGTGAATAGATGACCTCTGACTTTTGAATTTAGAATTTTTATTTTGACCGGTGAGCTCTGAGCGGGGAGGTCCCGGGTTCGGTTCGATCAGCGGCAGGGAACATTGATAATATCTGAATTTTCACTGGTCTGGTCAGTCAGCTAGCCAACAGCCCTAGTGACAAAGACATGCCACCAAGCGAATAAGCGTTCCGGTACGATGCCGTGTAGAATCGGATTAAGTTTTAATGTTAAATATCATTTCCATAATTAGGTTACCACAAGATGTAGTTTCATATTTCTACGTTCTGCATATGAAAACCCGGATGTTAGAAGGAAAACGATTGGATCGTTCATCAAAGTCAAAGTCAAAGTCAAAAATATGTTTTATTCAAGTAATAGATGGCATTTTTGATGCGTAGGTACATTACATAAAAATTGTGTACATGGTAGTGAGATGATGGCGATAAACACATTCCTAAATTTAAAACTCGCGTTACGGGTTCCAAACGCGCCCTGTTCTAATAAGAAACCCGCAACAAACTTAGCCAGCTGTTCTTTTATTATCACCATCTCACATTGTCATTTAAAATCATCAGAGGAAACTTGGTTAAACCAATAAATTCACACCTACTGTCACTAAGCGTATTCCTATATAATGTACAAAAGAGATAAAGAAGGTCAATATTAAGTGTACTTTTTATTGTTTTGCATTGGGTTAGGTTTTTGAGGATTTTTGTTTTATTTTGTATATTTTGTTTCTGCTTTTTGTGGAAATGAATAAGGGTCAAGCATCACGTACCATGCTATGATATCGTTGGCAGGGAAGTAGGTATAAAGTCAGGTAAAAAGTAAGTACGTAAGTAAGATAAAAATAAGATATAAGGTAAGTTTGTTTTTTTTTGTTTTTAAAAATAACTTTATTAATTAAATAATTGTATTACAGTTCAAATCCTAGTGACTAGCCTAGGTTGAACAAATAAATAATATATTACTTACAGTTTACTAAACATTTTTAACAACTTATTGAGCCACATAACAGATGATAATAACTTGTTTTACGTAGAACTTAGTACAGACGTACGTTTATTAATAAAATTAAATGCATTTAATTGTTAAAGATATTAATCCTATATTTATAAATTAAACGAGGGTAGCACTCGGAACTATGCAACAGTTACGTACAAAGTACGTATAATATACGTACGTATAAAGTAAGTACACGCAAGCGAAACCGCAGGCGTAAGTTGCATCGCGTTGCCGCATAAACAATCTTCTAAGTACTCTATATTGTCTATATGTCAAGTGACTTAGTCTCAAACCCCATTAGAGCTTAGTGTCTGCTTTATAACATAAAAGAGGATATACTCCATTCACAATATGCACATCATTTCACAAGCGGTTCTCAACGGGTCTCTTAAAGTCCTCAGATTTGCATGTTCAGTCAGGGTTTTCAAAACATCACCGAGAGGTTTATGTAATCTTGAATATATTACGGTTAGCGCTGAACCGGTATTCGTTTAGAGCATCTACAGACAATCCAACTTCAAACTATGTATTTTACTGGAATACTATTAAGATAAATGCCTCCTACAAAGAAAGCAAAATCACACTACGATTTTAATGCTTTATCTTTTCAGTATGCCACATCTGATTCCTGTTATAATCTATTTTTTTATGCATATTACCTATAGGTACAAAACAATTTCGGTGTTTCTCATCTGCCATGTATCCCGTGACGGCTCACACATTTTTTATCAATCTGTTAATGCAAGTTGGGACACCATGTTGCAACGTCTACCTAGCTCTAAAACTTAGGGGATTTGCACAATTTCACCAGGTCGTCAATATCCTGCTTTTGCTAAACAAACGTGTTTGGTGATTGATATTCTGAATTTTGTTTATGTAACTTTAAAAGTTGGCTTAGTTATCTATAACTTGTTTTAACATCTGGAGCCATTTAGAGAGCCTGACTACCTACCTAGTACCTAACATAATTAAAATCATTGAATAAACATCGTAGAAATAATAATAACAATAATAATGAATGTACAAACAATCAAATAAGTACTCATTTAGAATTTAAATTAAATTTTGAAGAATTTTGCACATGTAAGTTTGGCATGTGCAAACATTCTACCTATTTCCTGAATGCATCGACAATAACTAGATAAACCTGCACCCTTATCGCCATATCAACCGTGGGATAAACTATCCCACGGGCCCGAAGCCGCCGGCCACGGTGCCGGCGCCTCCCGCGTCGCGGGGCGCAAGCTAGCACAACTCGCAAACATCACCATCATCAATTAACCTGATTCCACCGAACGGTTAATTGAACGGTCATCATCATCATCAGTTAAACTGATTGACGTCCACTGCTAGACATAGGTCTTTTGTAGGGTCTTAATACATGATCCTGGGCGGATTGTTTCCAGTGGCTCCCAGCGACACGCTTGATGTCGTCTGTCCCCCTATTTGGGGGCCCACCTACGCTGAGTTTACCGGTGCGGGGTCGCCTTAGGATTCCAACGTCTATCGGTTCTCCAGGCTATGTGCCCAATAAATTGCCACTTTAGCTTCACCGTTTACACCAAGTTTATTAACAAGGGTGTTACAGATGAAAAAAAAAAAAAAAGATAACATTGAAACACTTACCTCTTAAAAGGGCATTTGCATTCATCGTTAGCGCAGACATATGTGAAGCACCTAGTACTGTCAGATTGCATTGCACACGCTCCACTCCACTTAACTAACATAACAGTCCACGCACCAAACCCAACCGTCGAGTCAAAACAAGGAGTCAAAACGGTCGATCATTAAAGCGATCGATTGGTAAAGGTTTGCATTTATTACTTAAAACACTACAAGTTTAAATGGCAGCACCTTTCAAATGTCAGACGTGAAAAAAAAAAACCATTGTAAAACTATTCCGACGTTATGCCACGTTTAATTATAACGCCCTAAAAAGTCTATTTTGTCTGAAGTGAGGCTCCTGCCGTGGCTACCACTACCACTTTGCCGACAAAGACGTTCCGCTAAACAATTTAGCGTTTTCGATACTATTTTGCTTCGAAAACGATTACGGGTATAGGTTCAATATAACTGCCATAACCTTACAGGTTAGCCCCTTACTAACTTAGACTGCATTATCACTTTCCACCAGGTGAGATTGCACTTGTAGTGGCATAAAAAAAAAGTCTTTAATGTTTCACTATGAAATTAAAAAACTAAATCAAGTGATACTTCTTATATTATTGACAATTCTTTTCTTTAGCTCGACAAAAGGTAAACCAGTTTTTTTTTATATCTTGATTAAACGCGTAAACGACGCCCGTGTAGGCGATTGTGTTGTTTTATCGCGTAAAAAAGTAAAAACTCCGATATAAAATATAATATTAACTTTATGTTGAGCAACTTTTTTATATTTTATTTATCTGTAACGTATTCAAGCGCTTTATCTTGTAAAAATATTTAAAAATAATATATTCAGTTCCTTCCATACATAAAAAAAGAATAGTTTCCTTACTTGTTTTATAAAATTTAATATTTGAAAGTAAAAACACTTACAAAAATTAACAAAAACCTTATTTAGTTTTTTCCTGAAAATCATGAACCTTTTTTTTGGCTATAAGAATTTATAAAGAAACGCAATTAATATCTAAACATCACTTCACTATAAAACAAAACTATTATTATTTACTAACATTACAATTCATAAGACTACTGAATACAATAAACAAGAATATAACATCATAAAATGTTAAAATTATTAAAATTTAGGAACAAAGATCGAAATGACAACGTTACTAAAACATTATGCGAACCAGCTATGCTTTATCCGGTAACACGAGCCCGTGTAGCGTGTACATAAAGCTAATTATTTAGACACGACTTTTGCTCACGCAAATTGGAACCATGTGATGGTATAGTGGATTGTACAACAAGTGCATAATAACAACGCGTTTTATGACCAAGTTAGCTCTGCTTTTTACTTTAATTGAAAGAAAATAATACAGTGTAACTAATATTTGTTTATAGTGATCAAGCTTGTAGACTAATTTATGCGGTCAAATAACATGTGTACTTTAATAAAAAATACTACTGGCGCTATAGAAATTTCATATTTTTGTATTTAACTCTGGTTCTGGTTTACGTATAAACGCTTTTATACACGAGTACATTATATGCAGTTTTAGTCAGCTTTCCTGAGCATAAAATTTATTTTAAGAAAATAGGATACAAAATATTTTTCAGAACGCTGCAACATAAATAGTTTGTTATTTCATGTTTTCGCTTTATTTTAATTTGTGCAATAAAGACTTTATCTATCTATCTATATAACCCAATTTGGTTCTTAACTATTATAGCGTGAAGTAACTTGAGATCATATCGCGCAACCATTAACATAATTCAGTATTCGGATTGATCTACATGTGTTTGGAAAGTAGAACTATTTACAGTTCGTTTTTGAGTATAAATAGTTGTTATATCTACTATTTATATATTTTTTGTATGTAATTATTCTAAGGGGTAGGTGTTGTAGCCTCTTGTGACTGTAATCACACCGGCAATCACACCCTTCAGATCGGAACATAGCACTGCTTTTGGCGACGGCCATACTTCGTTAGAGACGACCGACTGGCGCAGTGGACATTGACTCTGCTTTCTGAGTCCAATATCGTGGGCTCGATTCTGGAAAATGTTTGTGTGATGAAAGTGTAAGTTTTTCAGTATCTGGGTGTTTATCTGTATATTGTAAGTATTTATGATATGATATTCCTCAGTAATCTTAGTACCCATAACACAAGTTACGCTTACTTTGGGGCTGGATGGCGATGTCTCTAGTGTCTTAGTATATTAATTTATATAAAAGAAATAAAAAAAAAGAGACGGCAGTAACAAGCGTGGCGATAGTACCTACTTCCCCTTACGAGCTCTGACAAGAAAAGCTCTACCACTGCTAAAAATAACTGATTTTATCATACGGCCGTGTAAACACAAGTGATTCCAGTGCATTATTTAACGGAGCCGACCTCAAAGACTAGACCGCTAGACGCGTAACACTTAGCATTGTTTATGCATGCAACGAAATTGTCGCATCGTACGTGAGCACTGTGCAACGTGCCTTATGACCTATTAATTGTCTGCCAGTATTAAATTGGGGGCGTATCAGCCACGACAGACGCCCTGTTTTCTCGTTATTACACATGTGTATTGATGAGGGTATGGGCCGTTTATAGTTAAATAAAATAAATAAATAAATATATTACGACAATACACACATCGCCATCTAGCCCCAAAGCAAGCGTAGCTTGTGTTATGGGTACTAAGTGACTGATGAATATTTTTATAAATAGTATACATAAATACTTAGAATATAAAGATAAACACCCAGATACTGTAAAACATTAATGTTCATCACAATAACATTTTCCAGTTGTGGAAATCGAACCCACGAACTTGGACTCAGAAAGCAGGGTCGCTGCCCACTGCGCCAGTCGGTCGTCAAACATAGTTACTGATATTTAGCACTAAACGCAACTAGACGTTAGCGTTGAGATTGTATGCCACGTTTACGGCATTTAATCTACCCTGTCTTATAATTTAAACAGCCTCTCTTTCATTACATTAAGTTAAAATTATTTTATAAAAGTAGACCAAAAAACAAGTTTGTTGAAATGCTTGAAATGTTTTTTTCTTTATTTATGACGGTTTTTACTTTTCACACTAATATTATAAAAATATTATAAATGGAGCGGTGATAGCGCATTGGATTGGAGCTCGGCTTGACTTTCGGCGGGGCCGAGTTCGAATCCCAGCACGCACCTCTAACTTTTAAAATATCACTTGCTTCAACGGTAAAGGAAAACATCTTGAGTAAAACCTGCATGCCTGAGAGTTCTTCATAATGTTTTCAAGGGTGTGTGGTGTCCACAAATTCGCACTGGGCCAGCGTGGTGGACAACGGCCTTAACCCCTTCTCATTGTGGGACGAAACCCGTGCTCTGATGTGGGCCGGTAATGAGTTGATGTGAAGATAATGAACATTATAAAAGTGAAGGGTGTCTTTTTGTTAGTCTGTTTGACCTGAACGAAATTTAGTACAAAGATACATACCGGAGACGTACAAAGAATTTCTAAGCAATACATCTGAGACAATGTATTAATACTACAATATGCCTAGCCTAGTTTTTTTTTTTTAAATCTCCACCATCATAAGTGGCGTAGGAGCGCGCGTTATTGTCTTATAAGGTCCCGGGTTCGAACTCGCCGGCGCTTTGAAATTTTTAATTTCTGAACTTTCTCTGGTTTTTTTTTAAGACTCCCGTTCGTTGCCGACTAGGGGTATATATAACTGCCATACCTCTAATAGATTAGCCCGCTTCCATCTTAGACAGCATCATCACTTGCCAGCTACCACAAGTTGAAGTTAACTTGGTTTTGGGTATAAAAAAAATTTTTTTTTTAAAAATAAATATGCAACTTTAGTCGTAGGTACGCGCTAGTTGGCAATATTAACCAAAAGACTCTAAGTACCGAGGATCACTTAGCATTACGCTAATGAGTTTTTCCATCGGGTTCTTGGAATTCAGTCTCAGTGTTTTTACACTTTTAACTTGACAAAGGACCGTTTCAGGACAATCGTCTTTGTGCAGATTCTTTTGATGCTCTTTTCTTTAATTAATTTTACTACTCGGTCTTTCATAATCTGTTTCTGAGGACCTCTTTGATTATCTAAATATAAAATCTGACACCTCAGCTTAACATGCTGAAGGATGATACCCCTTCTCAAGAACATGCAGTTGCCTGCGGCTGTGCTTACCTTGAAAACTGATTCAAGTCTATCTATACCTACCGAGTAGCATGGGTAGAAGATATTTGTCTCCACGGAGAAATGTCAACATGTTAATCTTCTCCCACAGTTTAATCCACTCTCCGAGCATGAGCGCACGAATGGAAATAATATCCAAATAATATACTTGTATTCAAACACGAAGGTAAACTTCTCTTTACCCTGTTACCGTGCTTTAGCATTTAAGTAAATTTCCATTGGCCCACTGCCAATATATATATCGGGTGATAAAATTTTTGTTCCCTTCGCTAGCCGTGCTGCCTGTAAAAGTTCCATCAGAAACAGATCAGCTGCTCCAAAGATTACTCCGGACAAACATATAGACAGATAGACCCCATTAAAAGTACGAGATAATTTCTACTTTAGTTCATCAACATAAGCCTAATTCATGACTCAACATTAAAACTTTAAAAACCTAATCTTTGAACCACCACACTGCTTTAATGCGGGTTTGCGGGTTGTAGCTTTAGTAAATATCATTACAAAGTGTGACAAATAATAATTAAGTGATGGTGAATAGCAAATCCAGTTATACTCTGGTACCTACATACTTCCATACCCTACTTTCTACACGGAAGTCGGGTTTTACTGACAGATATACTCGTAGTTTTATAAATACGGGGCAGGTGTTCTAAATATACGGGCAGTGAATATAAATATGGTGTGTGTTTGTTTGTTTAACGCTAAACTCCTTAACCGGGCGCAGCAGTTTATATGAGCTAACATTTTAAAAGATTATATTATAAAAAGGTTGCGTACACCTGAAATTTAAGGTCCCCTCTGAACGTAATTTACATAATCCATCAGTTTACAATTTTTAAGATAAATACCATTAATTTATATTATTAAGTATGTACGTACTTGTATTTAATCGATTTACTTTTTTATGCTATCGTAACATACAAAGAGTTGACCACTTTGTCTGTCACACCACTTTTTTGCGTCCACAGATAAAAAAAATGCTCAAAGGTACAGTACAGTGGAAACATTAAAAATAGCATGTGTGGAAACCCAACAGCGAAAACAAATAGCCGCAGGTAACCCACGTTGGCCTTAAAATCGCACCAACTTTACGAAAACAGAAAAATAGGTCACACTCCCCTCGTTTTGCGTCCTAGGTTAATGAAAAAGAATCGAGGACAAAGGAAAACTTCTCCATAACAAAAAATAATACTAATGGAGTAGGTACACGTAAATTAAAATAAAGCTTTTAGTTCACTATATACTGGACTAGTCGCGCCCCGCGGTGTTATTTGCGGTGAAAAAGTCTGTACGTGAAAATGTGTACGTGTTTTTTATTGGTAGTAGAAATTTTATTTCGAGGTAGTTGGCTATTGGCTCATTGACGTGGCCCAGTTATTCATAAATCGCCCGAAAACCATGGTTTTTTCCGAATTATTCTGTATTAAGGGTATAATCATACTAGATTTTTATCCAATTCTTTGAAGTTATAGTCGTACTTCTCTTGGCGCGTTAGGGAAAAATTATGAGAGTAAAATTTTACGATGCGCGCGCACACCGTCACGAAAAACCGACACCCTGAAGTTAGCTATAGTCAGCAATTTTGTTTTTAAATAAAAGGTTTGACACTGTACACTTTGAATTGTCAAAAGCCTCATTACGGTGATTTTATTGATTCAATTGTACAAATAAAAATCTCAAACTCTAATGATGAAACTTGGTTTTCAATGTATTAAATACCTTTTTCTATTGTTACTGTCGTTTTTTCAGCAAACGTAGAATAAGGCGAAAGAAATAATTATTGAAAAGATTTTTATCTTGTTACACCGAAGAAGTAGATAGGTATAACTTCTAACGCGCGTACAAAAGTACACACGTTTTTTTTGTTTTTTAATTCCATTACAAGTTCAATTTGTGACTGCAATCTCACCTAGTGGTAAGTGATGATGCAGTCTAAGATAGTAGCGGGCTAACCTGGTAGGGAGTATGGCTGTTATATTAAACCCCAACCCCAAATCTGTTTCCACGCGACATCGTTCCGGAACTCTAAAGCGCTTAACGGCACGCGTTTGTCGGTAACTAGCTGCGGCCGAAGCCTCCCATCAGACAAAGAATGCGTGAAGCAAACATCCATACATCCTCATAAACTTTATGTTTATAATATTAGTAGGATACCACACCAGTACTGTTTACGAGAAATATAAACAACGCACACGTTAGCATCGCGTTTAGATTCAATGAACCCGGAGTGTTTTGTATTCAAAAAGTTGGTAGCAAAGAAAAATAAGCGGAGGAGGTAGATCAAAACAAAACTCCGCCGTCAGTTCACAAAAACATTAGCACTCCAGCGAAAGTAACGATTCAGTTATCGCTGTTACGTAAACGGTAAAGGTGGAATCATACTCAAAACACCCCACCTAATTTTACCAACGTGTGGTATGATTGTAATCATGGAAAATACAACGTATTTTATAGGATTCTAAGTGCTTTCTGACCTGTCTTGTGGATCTGGGTTGAGTACAGATACGGAATTATGGTTTCGATTTCCCGGACAGAAATGTTAAAATTTTTTTTTAAGTCTTTATTGACAGACCAAGCAGATGGCCTACCTGACGGTAAGTAGGCCATCACCTTTCTTTTTTTTTTTTCTACGACAATACACACATCGCCATCTAGCCCCAAAGTAAGCGTAGCTTGTGTTATGGGTACTAAGATAGCTGATGAATATTTTTTATGAATATGATACACATATATACTTATAGTATACAGATAAACACCCAGGCACTGAAAAACATTCATGCTCATCACACAAACATTTTCCAGTTGTGGGAATCGAACCCACGGCCTTGGACTCAGAAAGCAGGGTCGCTGCCCACTGCGCCACTCGGCCGTCAAACTACCTTTGCTTGTAGAGAGAGCAATACTTCGAAGGGCAAACACGAGAAGTAGGTGTAAACCCTGTAATGACACCGGCAACCATGCCCTTCAAGCCGGAACACAGCAATGCTGGTTGGCGGAAGAAATAAGGATAGTGCTAGTACATACTTCCCCGGACTAGCCCACAAGAGCTACTTAAAAGTCAAAGTCAAAGTCAAATATTTCTTTATTCAAATAGGCACATACATGGCACTTTTGATCTGTACATTACATGTAAAATATAACATGGAAGTGATTTTATAGCGATAACTAAATTCGTCAACTTAAAACTAAAGCTACGAGGGTTCCAAATGCGCCCTGGTCTAAGAAGACCACGACAAACTAGCCGGTTGTTTTTTTATTGTTATCACCATCTCACATTGTCAATTAGAACTATTCACGAAGCAACCTGGTTATAGCAAGCATTTTTATCGTAAGCTTAAGTTTAATACAAACTTTGAAAATTTTAGAGACATCTCCAGGATATCAACTGGTAGTTTATTGTAAAATTGTTTTCAACTTCCTTTAAATGCATTACTTATTTTATGTAGCCTAGTATATTGCACACAAGTATGGTGTATTTCGGAATTCCTCAGTTCGAGTATCATAAAAGATATGTTATCCGTACCATACTATAGACTATCCATGTCTTATATTTAGGGTAGGATTATTTTATTATTCAACCGTAATAAGTATTTCAAAAAAAGGCTTTTAAAATACAAGAATGGAAATGATAGATCTTCTTTAATTCATTTCTTTAATCTATGAGTATAAGAAATAACAGGAAATAAGCTCACCCAATGCTATAATTTCTTTGAGAGCGATAATTATTATATTAATAATTCATTCAAAATTTTCACCAACACTTTAATACTTCATTAAAGCATTTAACAGATGTGCCAACAAGTCAACCAACTAACTCATATAAATGTCGTTGTATAAGTCGGCTACAGATACTTAACCAACAGTTACCAGAATCCTAAATCTGCTGGATACATCAATGGTTCTGCAGCATTATAATCTATGTAAGTTACCTTGGTTATAAATTGTAACTACAATCGTTGTAACATAACACAGCTGGATCTGACGCGTCTGCTGCGTGTATACAGTATATCATCATCTACAGCACATAACCATATAACAATCCACTGTTGGACTAAAGGCCTCTCCCAAAGGGACGGTCTTCCCATAATCACCATGCTCGCAGTAGATGGAAGTTGTAGCACAGAGGACGCTGCTGCCCGTTCTCCGTTTCCTAAGTCACCTCGTACGACACCCGCGGGAAGAGAAGAGGTGGTGGTGGAACTGTATTCTGATCTCCTGTCACCACACGGTGTATCCTTAGTTCTTTTACTTCTTCTCCCATCCAACGAAATTACTAACGTGTACTTAAAATTTTAATTTCAGTTATTCTCATCGTAATATAGTCTCGCTGCATAAAATATTTATCTTCAGTAATGGCATTGTCAAAATAACCGCTCTCTGAGTTTTTTAACTTTAATGTACCGGTGTCGCTGCTGTTTGAACGGGTTTGTTTTAATAATAAAAAACGAGAAGTGTTGCTAATCCCTGTGGTATACGCCTATCTACTATCCGCTCTATTTTGGTTGAGGTTGACTGTATAAGGTTCTATAAGCCCCAATAATAAGGATTTGATGATCATCGCTTAGTTTGGGTGACTATATATCCAATGCACATTGCACATAAGGTATAATAATTTGCTAGAATCCACCAATCCTATGCAGATAAGTTCTTGGCTATTACTCATAGTAAAGTCAAGATCCTGAGTATGTTACGGTGAGGGAGCGAAAGGTGTATAGAATGGTGATTTTCGGAGATCTAATTGGTGTGGTGTTATATTGAAGAAATTATAAATTGCACTGTGCAGATTTACCACCTAGCTCCCGCTTAATGTATGTTAATAAAGCTTAATGTTTATTGTTTAGCCTGTAATTCCGCAACGTACTTTCTATCGAATAAAACAACCGTGTAAGTAAAAAGTCGGCTGCCGACAAAAGTTGGCATGTCTGTGAGTTATTCCCGTTGGAATATCTTTGATAAATATAAGGAGGTACTTATTTCAGAGAGCCTTCACTCATCAAAAGCATTCCCCGGGAGGTTGTTTCTCCGACCTCAGAAAACAGAATACAGCCCACGCAACTGTGGGCGGAATATGTCGCTACTGGAACCAGGTACGACAAGGTTAAATTATATTCCCCACAAACATTATTTATTATTTACGTAACAAGGGTGTGCCTGCGGCTTTAGCCGTGTAAGGGTTATAATATTGAGACAGCAAACAAATAGAATGTTGTTCACCCAGGGAAGAAAACGACCTATTACTAACGAGGGTGTAGTTTGAGTAGGGAATCGCATTTCTCTCATATACGAGTAATAGTGATTTTGCTACATCTATGACATATTGTCATCAAGTTATCAAATATATCAATTACTAGTTATTGCCCGAGATTTCGTTCGCGTTGATATTTTGATTATTTGTAATTTATTATTTTTCGATGCTTTATTCATTTATATGTTTATTTTATTTATTTATTAAAGGAACATCGACAGCTTATTCACAATACATAGTAGAGGAAAATTACAACTATTTGTTTGTAATCAGTGTGACAACGGTGCAGCAATCAGTGTGAAATTTAAGCTACCACAATGCCAGAAGAGACATTTATATCTCTGTCGAAAAACCAAAATAAATCTATCCCAGAAGGACAGTATATTTTTTCGAGACAAAAAGAAGCCTATGTGCTATTCCAGACTATAACCTATCTCTTGGCTATATTTTAAATCTGTGTAATCAACCCATTACTGGCCCACTATAGAACACGGGTCTCCTCCCACAATGAGAAGTGGTTAAGGCCACCACGCTGGCCCAGTGCGGATAGGTGGACTCCACACACCTTTTAGAACATTATGTAGAATTCTCAGGCATGCAGGTTTACTCACGATCTTTTCCTTCACCGTTGAACCAAGTGGTATTTTAATTTATTGGAACGCTCATAGCTTAGAAAAGTTGGAGGTGCGTGCTGGGATTCGAACTCGGCCCCAAGAAAGTTAAGCCCAAATCCTAACCACTAACTAGTCTGTCACCGCAAATGTATTTTTGATCAAACAAATATGAATACGGCTTGTAAATTTCTCACAACTAAGCTCCGCCAATTTCGTCGCGAGAAAAAATACGTCTATCTTAAAACCGATGTACATTAATGGGGCATCGATTGCTGGTTCGCCGGGTCCCTAAACACATAAGGGACCGCAATCTGTCACAATCAGCACTAAATTTATCAAAAAAGGTAAAAAAGAGATTTTACTTACTGTGTTATTGATGTTACTATAACATGATTCATCTTTATTACGAAACGAGAAAAACAGATAATAGGTACTTGCTCGCAATTTATACAGGTATTTTTATTTATTTATTTTGCAAACACTTTTTAAAAGTCAATGTTGTCTGTTTGTAGTGACTACCACCGGCTCGGAAAACATACTCTACTGTTAAGAAGCCGACAAGATTCAAAGTCTCAAAAGACCATTTCAAATATCTACGTAGGCAGAACCGAGGCTTCGTTAAAACATTAACCTTTACGCGAAAAATATTTCGTTGAGCATCCATTACACAATCACAAGTAACTAATGGCCTAAGATTAGATGTGCTAAGAATTAAGGTTCAATAATAGAAGGTCTGAAGTAGAAGAAGTAGCCACGTTGGTCCGTGGCGTGCACTTCATACATGCACAAAAGCACTGCCTACCCTCATATTGATATATATATATATAACTCGTATAGGAAGAGGATTTTTGCCATTTGATGCAATCTGCCTGCTGTATGCATACCCTGGTAAATAACTCAATGCACGCCACTGCCGTTGGTCTAGTGGTAAGAAGGTTCAAGTAAGTATGACGAGGTCCTGGATTGTAATCCCGGGTCGGGCCAAAAATAACAAGGTATTGTGTAATTATATGAAGAACTTCCAGTACCAGACCGGAGTTAAGAAATTGGCGGTATCTACCCCTGTGTGCCTGGGAGAGCACGTTAAGCTGCCGGGATCACTTACTTTTTGTAATAGTCGTTAGAGCCCACAAACCAGCATTAGAGCAGCGTGGTGGGTTTACGTTCTAAAACTGTCTCTCCTATCAGAGGCTGTGCCCAGCGGGACGTTAGCGGATAATGATTATGCATATTGTACGGAATCCTAAGCACTCGAGTTACCACTTGACTATTTGACATCATCTGTCAACATATTATGGTCATGATTACGAAATATATGGATGGACGCCTCAACCTGACCTTAGCCTCCATACCGCTAAGGTATGCAATCGCACATGACTTAGCAGATTAGGATAATATGATTAACGATTAGTTGATCGATTGATCTAGTCCTACGTAAGTTGGTATCATTGATTAACGATTTGTTGGTATGATAGAAATGCGGAAATACAACTAGGTAGTAAAAGATAAAGAATGAACTAAAACAGATATTAAAAGCGGTGATAGCCTGTGGTTAGGACTTTGGTTTTACTTTCGAGAAGCCCAGTTCGAATCTCCCGAACCTCTAACTTTTCTGAGTTATGTGCGTTTGTCGCAATGAAGACATTACTTGCTTAAATAAATAAATATACTACGACAATACACACATCGCAATTGAGCTCCGAAGTAAGCGTAGCTTGTGTTAATGGTACTAAGATGGCTGATGAATCTCTTTATGAATTATATACATACAGATCAACATCCAGCCAAAAACATGCATGTGCATCATACAAACATTTTCCAGTTGCGGAAATAAAGATCGGGCGTCACAAGGACCGGACCATCGAAGTGAGCACCACGTGATAAAACCGGTAGCCTTGTAAAACCTGTGAACTAGTAACATATTAAACCAATGGATAAAATGATGAATAACTATTCCGACTTTATTCCAAGTTTATTTATAAAGGTTCTAAACTTTACTACGATTCTAATGGACCATATACCATAACTTTCGAATGTTAATCGATACCAGTCTATAAAAAACGAAAGTATCGAAGATTATTAAAAAAAAAAAGAGTAAGAACATAATGGCACGAGTTAGCAAACTCGGAGCAATATCGCCGATTAACGGGCTAGGCTGTTTGATGAAACGGAAAGTGGTAAAGGCAAGGTCGCAGTGACGTAATGCAACCCACGGCCACTGTTACGTAAGGGGCAGACCACAGTAAAGACAATTTGTTTGTGAACATTTTGCCTTGTTCCCTTGCTACGAATTTCCATTGGACGTGATAATAGGGGACTAACCACGACAGCTGATTGACCGTGACTGTCAGCTCGACGAAACTGTAAAACAACCCCCCTCAGTTCTTTTTTGAACAAAAAAAGAGTGATAAGAGACTCCGAAGATATATCATTTATCAATGTTTTGATGTCCATTTCGCTTTTAAATGTCAATTATAATGCCGCACATCTTGGTTATATCAACTCTATTTACTATTTACAACACTAGTAATATATCAGATAATTTAAGAAAACATAACTTTTCCTATTAATTATATTATTAATATTGACACCGTATTAGAAACGTCCGTGGGCTTAAATGTAATACTTAATGAACTTACACTACAGTTATTATTTTAGGTAACTTGTAATGTGTCGAGTCGATTCATGTGTGTGTATGAATATGTTTATCTCACTACCATGTACCTTCAAAAGTACCATCTATTGCCCTTTTTAAATAAATAGATATTTGACTCTGTCTTCGATATTGTCTTAGCAACATTTTGTCGAGCGATATGTCGCTGGTGTGCTCTCATACACAACCTGTGTTTATTTATGGTGTCCTCTCGTTTATTATCGGTGTCGGGAGTACAAGTTATGTTAATTCTCTCACATGTTCTGAATACTAGAAATTTTAGTTCAAGTACCACTAAATGAAAATTTAAAACATGTGATTTAGATTGCATAAAAAGCTGAAATGTTTATATAAACATCTAGATCCGGCAATCTGGATCTGGAATTTGATTCACTTAGCGCACATAATATACCATACAAAATATATCGGTAAATTTTTAAGCAGGTGCGTTATCCTAAAAAGACCTTTTGAACGTGTTTTGAACATTCAATTGATATGCTAAAACAGTGTTCTTTTTTTTTCCAAACATCCTTGAATGCCAAGTAAATGTTGCTCTGACGTCATACTGTTTTGATACTAGAGTCCTGAATGCGAAAATAATGTCTTGCTAACGGAATACAGGTGACCCGTTTGCAGGTTTTCCCGCAATTCATAACAAAAAAAAAAAGATTACTCTCGCTCACGAAAACTGAAAAGTAAGGCTAAAATTAAAATAGGCTCGGAGGCAAAACAAGATGGCGGTCGCAGTGTTTAGTCCAAATTAGGTTAATGTTTCCTTGAAAGCCCTCCACCGATCCCGGGGGAGTGTCGTTTCGATTACCCCACGCCTCTGGTGGTGTTTTACCTTGTTACATGGTGTTAGCAGTGTGTTTTAAATTTAGTTTGCTGACATCTAACATTTTAATTTTTTTTATTTTTTTTTGCAAAGCGGTGTTTGGAGATACCTTATTGTGGGAGTTACTGAGTTTTGATTCATTAGTGCTACGATTCCTGGTGGAGGACATTTTCGAGAATTTATATTTTGTCTGCTGCGTGGCGACGGCAGATCGGATACAGTTGTCTATTCCATCACTCTTCTTCTCACGGATGTCGTACGAGGCGACTAAGGGAATATAACGAGCACCAACCCGTCTGCCCAGCGTGGCGATTTTGGACAAATCCTCTCGTTGGGAGAGCAGTAGACTGTTATAGGCTAACAATGTAAAGACGACTATTATTATTTATTTATCTACTCAAACTTATATTTAAGTATTTATGGTATGTTAAAATATGTATTAGTATATTTATTTTTTATATTTATCAATAGTATTGTTGTATTTGTGTAGTCTGGTTTATGTATTAGTATGTAGATATTTGTTGTATTTGTGTAGTCTGGTTTATGTACTAGTATGTACATGTTTGCAGAGCAAATACCATTTCATGGACGAAAATATTGACAGAGTGGCTGCCACGGAATAAGAAAAGGAAAAGAGGAAGACCAAGGAAACGCTGGGCGGACGTTTTTACTCGAGTATGTGGACCTTTGTGGATGAGAAACGCTAAGGAAAGAAGGTAATGGAGAGAGCTGGGGGAGGCCTACGCCAGAGAGGCGACTTCTACCACAACACATCAAAACAAATAAGAATTGGAGACTAGCTATTAAATAAGTGTAATGGAATTAAATATGTAATTTGTTAAAATATGTATAAATTTAATTATGTTTGTGTAATGAATGTAATATGTATTTCTATATTTATTGGTAGTAGAATAAATGGCTTTTTTATTTTATTTATTTATTTATTTATTTATGTAGATATTTGTATGTATGTATTAAATAGTGTACCCCACCATTCGTTTTTCTTTTTAGTTTTCCTAATCCTGTTCCTAATTTAGTTGCCTGGTAGAGATCGCTACTTAGCGATAAGGCCGCCTTTTGTATCCTGCTTCATTCTCAATGTGTTTGTTTTTTTCTCGTTTTTCTGAGTGGCGTACAAATAAAGAGTATAAATAAATAATGTAATATTTAGCAAATATCGATTGAAGCGTTAATAGCCTAGTTCTTAGGCATTCAGCCGCACTATGGAGGGAAACGAGCATGATGAGGCACGTGTTTCTATCTTTTCAGAGTTATGTGCGTTTTAGAAATTAAGAAGCAGGTGAAGGAAAATATCGGAAGAAAATTGTTTTTATCTGTAGCCTATTGGAATTCACGTATACGGGGTATGGGTTTAACATAATGGCCATACCCCTAACAGGTTAGCCCGCTACCATCTTAGACTGCATCGCTTACCACAAATAATTGCAGTCATCTGTGAACTCCAAAGATCGATACTTCGGCAGCTTTGGCCTCCTTCAGGAATTCCGGGTTCGATACCAGGAACGGTCTAATATAAAAAGTTTAATAAAAGCATAAAACGTTTTTGGGGAAATCCATGATAAGTAACAATCATTTATTGTACCTAAAGTCAACATCTCCTAAAGAATGCTCCGGTTTCGGAGCGAAACGTGCGTAGAAGGTACATTGCCGAAGATCTCTTTGGTGTGGAGTATAAGGACTGAAGAAATTGTGAATTACACAATACAAATTCTCCTGCTTTTCGCGGAGTAGATATAGCATATTAAGCTTTATTTTTATAACAATCCGCACTAGTCAGCCTAGTGGACAACGCTCTAAACCCTTCTTATTTTGAAAGGGAATCCACGTCCTGTACAGGCTCGGTAACGATTGTAATGACGATAATGAAACATCGACTGTGTAAAAACTTACCGGAAAACTCACTGGAACCTAGACAAAATTTCACTGCTCAAAAAAGGCAGTCACGACTCGTGTAATGATAATAATAAACTATCACACATACACAATGGCAGTGCGGTAACTGTTTTGTAATGACTAAAAATTTCTTCTCGCTGTGTTATAGCTAACGACACTTTTACCATGCAAATAACTTATCCGTCGTGAACGGCGACGAGCTAGAGTAAAACGCCGCGCGATTTAGAAAGTGAAATGTGGCTGAGGAATGGAAGAGGTTTGTGATTTCTGCACTCGAGAGTTATGACCTTTGGGCACGACCGCATCATCATCACATTCACCAATTACCGTTACACTATTGGCTGCGGGCCTCCTTTCAGTACGAGAAGGGATTAGGCCGTAGTTCACCACGCTGGTCATCTTTACCCCAACCCATTACTGGCCACGGATCATATCTCACGGGCGGGAGATAAAAATTATAGCCCCCGATCATATCCTTTGACAAGGGATATAATTAACGTCTCCCGAAAGTAAGAGATGCTTATCGAGAATCGAACTCGGCCCCCTAAAGGCATGCCAAAGCTCTAACAATTAGGCTATCACCGCTTCTACAATGCAAAACGTTCAAATGTTCAAATAAAACCTATCCTTAAGACCAGGGTATAGCTGCGACAAACTTGATGGTGTCAGTACGCCTCGCTCGTTGGTCTTATAGTATCTATCATGTTCAACTGCAGATCTGAGACTCAGAGGTTAAATTCCCAGGTCAGATCATTGGAGGGTCGAAATTAAATTTGTGGTGATTCATCCCCGGGCTTCGGAGAGCACGTGAAAATGTTGGTCCTGCGCCTGATCTCCTTCCGGTAATCGGCATCGATGTTAGCGCCTACACTTATAAAATATCTTCCGCGTAGTTGGAAACATCTCGGAGTTTGACCACCGCGGCCGAAATCGGTCAAGGAAACTATATATTATCCGTACGCCACCGAGTTCTTTGATGTGGATCCGGGTCGCGTCAGAAATCGGGGACCTCGTATTCACTGGCAAAAAGCTGTGCGGAGGTTGCATATGTGTGTAATGTGATGCATCGGAGTTCCTTGAAGACATCAAGACACCCGTTTTTGAACCGGACCGTATTTTTGTAGTTGAGTTTTTTGTGACAGCTCGTTTGGGTAAGTACTACCGCCATCCAAATTTTTTAATGCATGTTTAAACAGGCACGTGACGTCACACCTACGCCTCAGGTTAATGGATACAGGACGGTGCTTTGTATTCCTTGGATGCCCTGCGAATTGTTGCTCTATTTATAGGCGATAGTTTTCTAACCTCTGATCCCTCAGAGCCTTAGATTAATGCATGCAAAAAATATCAGACTTTCGTACTATTTCGTATATTATAATAATTATTCGATTAAAAAAAGTTTTCTATAACAGTAATAGTAGCAGTCGTACGCCCGCCTTAAAAACTTACTAGAAGATTAATTTGAAGAATCTCTCTCCAGTAGCATATGCGTCTCAAACTCCAAAATTAAATTTAGGTTTGCGGAGGAGATTCAGCGCCGGTAATGAACCGTTCGTTGCCGCCATTTTTATTCAAATGCATGTGGCGACAGCGCGTCCGTTTTGCATATAAAGCGGAACATATGACTATAAAATGGATGCAAGGGACCGCGGTTTGAATTCTGAACGGAAACGTTATAAACTTATGAAGTTACATGTATTTCGTTTTGGTGATTCGTGTTTCATAAGTTTAGTTAGGTTCAGTTCAGTAACACATCAAGAGTCGATCAAAATCCTTTTCAACTTAGCTTATCAAGGTTTTCCAAACACCAATTGCTTATTGTCTTTATTTTTTTTATTAGAGTTCTAGGATTGAAGCACAGGATTAAGACCATGCAGACATTATTGCATTCAGTGCATTGCGTCCAAACACAGAGGCGATGTCCCGAGCACGTCTCACTGTACACCTGAGAAATGTTGCTAGCTCACGAACTTTTACCATTCTCCTCATTTTCTTTTACACGTTTAGAACATTAGAGGTAAAATAATTACTGTCAACTTCTAAATGAACAAAGTGACTAACCACCTGTTCCAGAAACACTACTAAAGTTGAGTGGTTTTTGATGCTTCTATATAAGTCGTGTACACGGAATATGAAGGTTCTTAGTTATGTGGCTTCAAGCTAGGGTTCGAAGAATGAGAACACCTGTTGAGTCTTGTAAGACTTCGAGCAAGTCTTCAGTCCAAGCTTCAGAGCACCCTTCCAATCGGAGGTCAATCGTAGTCCAGATTGGCAGTCGAGGTCACTAAGTTTCACATTTGATCACTTGTTGCACTGTTACTTCGCTTCGCTCACAGAGCAGCAGGCTTACTCAGACCCAGACGCGAAGCACGCCCTCTTTTATATAGCTATCTGAGGCTTAGAACCTTCTGTATTCGGATATCGTTAACAAAAATAATGATCCAAAAACATTTCGAATTATATATATTCTTGAAATTTGCTTTTTTGTGATATTAGGTACATGGAATATGATCTTATGGACATTTGGAATTAGCGGAATTATATTTAACTAGCTTTTGCCCGCGGCTTCGCTCACGTTAAGTTCAATTTTTGATTTGATAAATTTTAGCTGCAAAGGGTTAAAAAAAGTCTTGCTGCTAATAGAAAAATATGAACGGAAATTACTTAAAAAATTAGAAACTTTCATATAAATTTTCATCCCCTATTTTGTTGCCTTAGAAGTTGGAATCTTTAAAATTTTTGAAGAACATATTTCTTTATTTTTAATCGAAAACCCAAAATCAAAGTTTCATTGATGTAACTTCTAAAATAAATAGATAAATGAAGGATTTTATACAAACTTTCATCCCCCACTTAACCCTCTCAGGGATGGAATTTTTGAAATAACTATCTGTGTGCAAAATTGCAGCCCGATCCGTCAAGTGGTTAGAGCTGTGCGTTGATAGATCAGTCAGTCAGTCAATCAGTCACTTTTGCCTCTTATATATATAAAAGATTTAGCCGTGTAAAAAGGTAACGTTTTTTCTAAGGGTAGGTACTTACTACCTCTTCAAGTAAGTGATAGGTAATTTCATGCCCTCAGGACTGTACCCGGACTGAATATATTATTCCGAGTAGGGACTGAGCTCGTTTAAGATCCCCGGAAGTCCATTTTGCCCATCTGTTAGGACCTTGGAGTGCGCTACAATTCGTGCGTTGCGTACTGATTAGTGTGATGTTTAAGGATTTCAATTACTCAGTAGAGAAATACAAGTAGGTAAGAGTTTACAAATATTATTAAACGGTCATAGTAAAAAAATACATTTATTTATTTACTAGTTGTACCATGCCACGCTTCGCTGTGGCACATTTTTATGGAATAGTTGAGAAATGAAAAACAAAACAAAGAATACATTACACATAAGTTTAATTTTGCAATATTTGTGGATATACAATATTTTTTGTTTTTCCACTGTCTGCGTAGATATAAAGACTCTCGGATATGTGACTGATGCAAAAAATAGATAAAAACAATCCTTGATGCGGATATTATATCATGCTAAAATTTCAGCTCGATCGGTGCAGAACTTTTTGAGTTTTTGAAGTGTACACAAAACAACATAACATTTATATTTATATATAGATTTTTGACAGGCAAATTAAACATACACTGCGTGTGCGAGTATGTTATGTGTCCTTGCGTGTGTGTGTAAATGTGTGTGCATGAGACTGATTATTACTTAAGTTATAAACCTTATTGTTTAATAAGTGTATCGTGACACTTATTTTAGCAGTATGGTTATATTAGAGCTATGATTTCAAAATGTGTATTTTTCGGAAACTACAAAAGGAGAATCTTTAAGGACGAATGCATCTGAAAGGATTTTACTTAAATCTATCCTAAAGAGGTTTCGTGATACACTAAAAACGGCAACTAAACTAATAACATGTATGCGTTATTTTGAACGCAACGGTGAGCGCTATGAATTTAAGTAGGATGTTCTATTCACGGTAGGGACAATTTGAGAATTTAATTTATGAATTTTCTCTGGTCTGGCCTGTTGGAGGGCTTAGGCCGTGTCTAGTTAACACCCTAAGAGAGTGACAAAAGAGTGCTGCTAAGCGATTTAGTGCGATTTTGTTTAAGACCACTTATTGGTTTCTACTCGACATCGCACCGGGCATGACTACCAAAGTCAAAGTCAAAGTCAAAAATATCTTTATTCAAGTAGGCCCATAGGTGGCACTTTTGATGCGTACATAAGAATTACACGGTAGTGAGATGATGGCGATAACAACATTCGTAAACTTAAAACTAAAGCTACGAGGGTTCCAAACGCGTCCCGGTCCAAGAAGAAGCCCACAACAAACTTAGCCGGGTGTTTTTTTTTTTTTTTTGTTATCACCATCTCACAATGTCATTTTAAATTATTAGAAGAGCAACCTGGTTAGAGCAATAATTTACACCCAAGCTTTTTTATCGTTTACGTAGTCCTTTATACTATAATAGGACTTTTCTATACCGTACTCCCTAACAGATTAACCCGCTACCATCTTAGACTGCATCATCACTTATCACCAGATGAGTTTGCAGTCAAGGGCTAACTTGTAATGGAGTAAAAAAAAGAGGTATGGGATAGAAAGTTTGAACGAAACAAATTATAAATCAGAAATTGTGCAGCGGGCGACGCCGCGAACCACCGCTGGTAATAAATAATTCCGAGATTAAATTCAATGAAATATTCAAAAGATGGCAAAAGGAACAATACACTTTGATGTACGCGTAAGAAGGTAACGTTCCGATAAAAAGTAGGTACCCATTTCGTAACCAGAGATTGAAGGGGCCCGTTCTCGACGATTATTAAGAAGATAATATTCCTTTGAACGCGAACATTTTAAAGGTTATGTGTACATTCAACAGTAGGTCGGTATTAAGATATAGCAAACTATAATCTTATCAGAGTTATTAAATTAAGACAAAGGATTTTTTGTTTTAATTGTTTATGCGTACCTGATCATTATCGTCATTATTATCAACTCGTAACCGGACCAACACGGATCTCAGTATGGGTTTTGGCCGCAGTCAAACACGGTGGCCAAGTGCGGAATGGTAGACTTTGAGAATACACACACAACTTTGAAGAAGAAGAAAAAACACTTTATTGCACGTATAACATACAGGAAAAGAAACAGTAAGGAGTATACAGTACACAAAAAACATTATAGGGAACTCTCAGCCATGCAGGTTTCCTCACAACGTTTTCCTTTACTGATAAAGCAAAGTGATGATGCTTAAACTTAAAAAACGCACATAACTCCGAAATATTAGAGGTTGGAGGCTCGAAAGGGAGTTTCGAAAGGACGCCGAAGTCGAAGCCTATAAGACTTTTACCGCTTAACGTACCTAATACGTAAGTTTAAATAGAGCAATTTATTGACTACATTATAGCAATGTTGTGTTAATAGCCTAGATGTAAGGCTTTCGAACTTTCGGTACCGAGTTCGATTCCGGCACGTACCTCTAACTTTTTCGAAGCTAAATATAATTAGCTTTGAAAGTTGTGGAAAACATCCTAAGATTTTAGATATAATACCTACTTAATCATAGCTATTATCTAGATTCCAGAAATACGCAACAAGCAGTGTGCACTTGGCATAACATGGATTCAATTTAATAAATGTCACTCGACTAAAATAGATCAGTGGAAACTACAAGGCTGCAATAAACAGGGCTTCAACTACAAGTGAACCGGACTTACAATAATCTGTTCTAAATGGTTTGTTTCTTTTGTTTCAACCACACAATAAAAAGGAAAGGTATATTTCGAATTCTGATATAATACCAAGTTATCGGTGATAGCCTAGTGATTAAGGCTTCGGCTTTGCTTTAGTAGAGACGGAGTACGAGCCCCGGCAAGCGCCACTGACTTTTCAGAGTTATGAGCGTTTTAAAAATTTATATATCACATGCTTTAACGCCATGCCTGATAGTTGATAACATTACGGAGAACATTGGATAGAAGCAGGCGTAGCTTTGCGGAAATCCATGATATATTAAAAAATTAAGCTTAATTTGCTTTAGTCCGCGAAAAGCAGGAGAATCTGTATGGTGTAATTTATAATTTCTTCAATCCTTATACTCCACACCAAACAGATCTTGGGCAATGTTAACTTAACAATTATTCATTGTAAAGTCAACATCTCCTGAGGATGCTCCGGTATAGGAACGAAACGTGCGTAAAATTGATACACCATACAGATTCTCCTGCATTTCGCGGACTATAAAAACAAATAAAGCTTAATTTTCATAATTATGGAGAACTGCGTTAGCCTACCAATCCGCATTTGCCCAGCGAGGTAGACTACCTCCTAAAGCCTTCTCATTCTAAGGGGAGACCCGTAACCAATAGTGAACCGGTAATAGGCCGGTGATGATTACGACGATATACCGAGTATGCGTACTCTATAAGCACTTATGAAACGTCAAGTCAGTCTGTTTGTAGTTTTAAAGAAGGCGGATTTCTATCGTCTCTTTTTCTATCAACAATATACATATGTATATAACAGCTACAGCGCTAGCATGGGCAGAAGACAATTATCTCCCCGTTTAAAAGAGTTCACCGATCGGCAGTGTCTAAAATGTTCTGGTAGTAAGTTCCAAAGGTGTGTAGCGTGGACGGAGAAAGATTTCTGGAAGAAAATAGTATTATATGAAGGGACATCAAGAGGATTTTTTGACACGCAAGACCGCAAGGATTTCGTAGGCGGAAAACGTAGCTTTATACGCTCACACAAATAACCAGGAGAAGAAGAATTATAAAGGATGTTGTCCTATTCCATGTTCCCGTGCTTTAGTAGGTGGACACGTCAATTATATCCCTTGTTTGGGGGATTTAATCGGGGGATATAATTTTTGTCTCCTGTCTGTGCTAGCCCTGCTGCTGGACTAAAGGCTATAGCAGACGGGTTGGTGATCGCAGTAGTTGCTAGAAGTAGCGCATAGGACGTTCTCCGTTATATCTCCTCAGTCGCCTCGTACGATCCCCGGGAAGAGAATGGGTGGTGACAATTGCATCCCGATTTGCTGTCACCAAACGCGAATGATTTCTATTCAATACCACGAATAATTTGACTATTCGCCATCATCATTAAATCAACCGACTGACGCCCACTGCTGGACATAGGGCTTGTATCCAGCGGCTCCCCGCGACTCGCTTGATGTCGTCTGTCCACCTGGTTGGCGGTCGACCAACGCTGCGCTTACCGGCGCGGGGTTGCCATTCTAACACCTTGGAACCCCAACGTCCATCGGTTCTCCGAACTATGTGCCATTGCCACTTCAGCTTCGCGACTCGTTAAGCTATGTCGGTAACTCTAGTTCTTCTATGGATCTCCTCATTTCTGATTTGTTCACGTAGAGATACTCCTAACGTGGCTCTTTCCATCGCCCGCTGAGTGACTCTGAGCCTTCTTATGAGGCCCATAGTTAGCGTCCACGTCTCAGATTCGTAAGTGATAACTGGCCCCCGCACTTTTCGAAGACTTTGGTCTTCAGGCACTGGGGGATTTAGGCCGAGAAAATGTCACGAAGTTCCCTGAACGCTGCCCGAGTTGGATCGCCATAGGTAACAAAGAATAATCGTAAAAATATTGTATAGCTGGACTATTCACGGTCTTACTACTTGAAGCGAACCCCAACCGCAATACTAACGAGGCAACTCAAGTTTTCCAAAAGCTTTCCAAAAACCAAATGTTTTATTTTGGCGCCGAAACTAACGTACTCATTGTCACTCAGCGCTCATCATGTGACAGGCTTGAGAGGGAGACTTGTGACGTCAGCGTCGGAAGAATCATGATGAACAATGGTAATAGGGACGCGTCGGCTGAGTCACAAGGTATAAGCTTAAGCGCCGCTTTATTGATAAACGACTAAAACACCGGGAGGTATCTTTGCATCGTTCGAGTCCATGTAGGCTGCGGTGCATCGATAATGCAGTCGTATTTATATCAAAATACCCACCAACTCAATGTCATAAATATCTGGCAAATATGAATTTATAGTTATCAAAAGTTTATTTATTTACCCACTTTATAAATTTACTGTAACATTATATTTATTATAACTTTCATATGTACAATGTATGGCACGATGTCTTGGTCTGGTGGAAGGCTTTAGCCGTGGTTGGTTACCACCCTGCTGACAAATAAAACCGATTGAAAGTTTCCGTACGATCTCGCGTAGAAACCGATTACAGCTCACTGCCGTACCTATAACAGGTTAGCCCTCTGCCTTCATTGATTGCAGCATTACTTACCACCAGACGAGATTGTTGTCAAAAGCTAACTAGTAGCGGAATAAAAAAAAAGCTAAATTTCTAACACACATCCCAAATGTCAGAAATGCCATACAAACTTTACTAATACCCCTCTTTAAATCACCGTAGTTTCTTTAAGAATGTCACCTTAAATTAATGAGTTAAAAGTGCAAACTCAAGAAACAATAATTATCAAAAAACATAGTAAGGAAGTGTCTTCATCATTACCTACTGGTTTAATAGCTAATATGCACACGCAATTAATTAATAATTCATTAAAAAAAAACACTCAGTAGTTTTCATCATCATCATATCAACCAATTACCGGGCCACTACAGTGCACGGGTCTCATTTCACAACTAGAAGGCGTTAAGGCCGTAGTCCACCATGCTGGCCCAGTGCGGATTCGTGGACTCCACACACCTTTGTGAGCATTATTAACTCTCAGGCATGCAGAGATTATGTAGTATTTAAATTTACAGTAGGTTAATAGTAATAATTTATGGCCCAGCTGATGGTATATGGAAAAACCGTCGCCTATGAACAGAACACACAAACACGACAAATAAGTATTAAGCCACATGTGCCTTTTACGTCGATCACCACGCCCTCCAGACCGGAACGCAGATATAAGCATATCGGTAGAACTGGACGAGTTCTATAAGTATCTACGGTGATAATTTGTTTACCATTTCTAAACTTATGCAAAAGGACTCAAGGCAATGTATGAAAACTATCATCACTTGCGCCATACAACAAGCATGGTGTAAGAGGTCCCTACGACTGTCGAGCCTTACAAAGAACGCGAGATGAAGGCACCCTTTGTTTGTCCGGATAGTTTTTGTATGTACACCGTATCTGCCATCCATACATGACTGGGTGTGAAGTTATCGTGACTTTTAGTAAACTTGGCACTTCGCTCGCTGAGGTCTTAATTAGTTTTGTCGGGACAAACATCGCAAGGTTCGTTGGCGCTGAGAAAAATTGTCTTGTTTACTTTGGGAGCTAAATAAAACTAACGTTAAGGTTCAATGACTCTGAAATCGGCGACATTCTTTATCATTTAGGTACCTATTTAAGAACAGTCTGGTAAGTTGTACCCTGCTGTTTCATTTATTGTATTCAACTACAAGTTAAGCCTTTGACAGCAATGTAAAAGTGATTATGCAGTCTAAGATGGTAGCGGGCTAAATTATTAGGGGTACGGCAGTTAAAACCATACATACGCAACATCGTACTGGAACGCTAAATCACTTGGCAGCACGTCTTTGTCGGTAGAAGTAAAAGACCACAGCCTAGAGCCTCCCACTAGACCAGACCAGAGACCTTTTATAAGATCACAGCGCTCACCACTGTGTCAAAGGGGTCATCAAAAGCTTTAACTTAAGGTCGCAGAAAGTTAATAGGCTAAACATATTTTTTAAATGAAAATGATAGTATAAAAAATTAAGTCCAAATCGATCTAATAAATAGGAAATACCAACCTGTCGTCCTGAAGATGCTTCAGTTCACTAAGTTCCAGCTCGCGCCTCAAGTTGGATACCTCGCAGAGGAGCATGTCCCTCTCAGTGGAAACCTTCTCCAGCTCAGCCCGAAGCCGAACCACCTCGTTCGTCAAATCCATCGACGCCATTGCCACGGCTAACGGTACCCACTATCGACACGGCACATCACTCAAACGCTGAACAGCCAATGGCGTTCGCGCATTTTAATTTCGATAAAACAATTTTTTTTTATCGACACTTTTTCACTTCACTGTGCGGACAATTCAGACTCGAGCGCGTGCCGGCTACATTTCAGGCATCTGAAACAATAAATCATTCCATTAGAGATGCGGTTCTCAAAGTTTTATGTTACTTTCAGTTTTAACTGCACTAGCTACACATTTTTAACTAGCTTTTGAAGTAAAACTTCTTTAGGCGCGACTATAGAGTAATTTAGATTTTTTCTGACTTAATTAACGCTTAGGTCAGACGTCTGTGTCATTTTCGCTATATAAAAATAATAATTTCGATTGGTCATAAGTATACGTCAGCTAGTGGCTAATATCATAATCAATTAGGATTATTTATTTCCAATATTTTCAAACGGATCAATTGTGAATTGAATTGCAAAGTGAATTAAAATTAAACAGTTTAAAAAAAAATTTGAAAATGAAAAGATTTTTGAAATCGATTGCGACATTCTATAATATTCAATGACAAGGTTATATTGACATGAGGAAAAAGTGAATATTAAATGAACTGGCGGAGTCCCAGGAACATTTTACTCTTTCATCAATAAATAATGATGAAAGTTTTACTTCAATCGCGCGTAAAGGTTACACTACACGCACACACTTTTCCTCCGTCAATTATTTCTATTAAAAAAAAAACCTTAGTTCCAAGCTAAGATCTAAGTAACCACACAAATTCCGCCTCTACATAAAAGGTAGTGAAAAATGTGTGACTGTGTGTGGCCTGATGGTAAGTGGAAAACCATCGTCTATAAACGGAGCAACACTTAAAGGTATTTGACGGCAGACTGGCGCAGTGGGCACCGACCCTGCTTTCTGAGATTCAGTGAATGATGAATGCTTTTTAGTGTCTGGGTGTTCATCTGTACATGTGTATTTATGTATATTATTCATAAAAATATTCATCAGTCATCATAGTACCCATAACACAAGTAAATACGCTTACTTTGGGGCTAGATGGCGATGTGTGTATTGTCGTAGAATATTTATTAATTTAAATGTTTTTATATATCCACTTTGATAATGTTAATAAGGGTAATTATGTTCCCTTATTACAATATGTGTTTGTATCAAACACATATTTAAAAGTTTTATAATTAAGTTTTACGTGTGCTGTCAATCTTTATGTATTCATTTATTAGCGGCTTCTTAATTGGTGTATGTGTTATTTTCTTTGTATTAATTCTAAGTATTAAATAAACTGTTTGGGCCTTAATAAATAAAATGAAAATAAATAAATAACACTTCGCATGCAAGGAACACGTCCTAATAATTACGACCCTGTGTCCATCAACCTGAGACGGAGGTGTAGTTTCGACTGTGTTAACGAATTGTCGCCTATAATTTTCCTGGCGCGACGATCTACCGAATCCAAAGCTTCAAGCTGGTACTTGGCAGAGCCACCCCACAGGTGACTACAGTACTCCATGCTTGTTCGCACTTGAGCCTGGTATAGTGCGAGTCGTTGACCTGGCGTGAAGTACCGCCTAACTTTATTAAGGATACCAAGTTTTTAGCAGCTACTTTGGCTTTAGATTCGGTTAAGCCTCATAGTGCCTGTATTTACACCGGCAAGCAAGCCTTTAAGACCGGTGGGGCTTGGTGGCAAAAACAAGCTGTTGTACCTCCCCGGACTAGCTTTGTCGCAAAAAGCTCAACTACTCCAAAGAATTATCACTACCCCCGACCAAATAAGTTAAGATTTTGCTGACACGGTTGGTTTGGATAAAGATTTAATGACATTCGAAATACAATATGGCGGATTTTTAAAGATGGCGGACCAATGATTGTTAGGCTTACTAAGCTAAATGCAGTGCAGTGAAAAATTTCTTAAAGAAAATATGTAGCATATTGTGTATACATTACTGTTAGTTCCACTTTTAAAATCGTTACAACACATTTTATTTTAGAAGCTATGGAAAAAAAAATATTTTTATAATATTATCAGTATATTTCCACTAGCTCGGAGGTAACATGCTTTGTTTACCACGCTTTTCCTCGTTTCTCAAAGAGCATTTAATAATGTTCTTTTAATAATAATAATTTTGTTATATCTATTATTAGAACCATAGCTATTATTATAAATTTAATTTTTTTTGTTATTGTCAAAAGACACCTGTTTCCAGACATAAAATTTACATAACAGATTTACATTAAGATCAAAAGTCCTAGTATATTATTTAAGCTTGTGCTGATTGTTTGGGAACCACTGCAAGTGAGGATAAAAGAGAATCGCGCAGTCGGTATCAGAATTCAGAATATTTTGTTCATAAACTAGTCCAGTATGGAGTCGACTCGACAGCTATGTTAATATGGGGGGGCATAAATAACAGGAGCTTCTCCCTTTATTAGTTGTTTTCTGGAAATAGTAGGAACATCCCACGCTCATATAGGGTTCGCAACCAATACTTTGTAATATAATGTCTTAACTGCAACTTTTGATGGTAAATGATGATGCAGTTTAAGACGGCAGCGGGCTAACTGGAGTGTAGAGTTATATAATAATTGAATAATATTTATTTATTCTTTAAAATAATTGTTTTATAAATATAAACTAAAATAAACTATTTAAAACTAAATAAAATCTAAAACGTCTTCGAAACCACCGCAGCGAGGCACAGTTCCTAAGATGCTGGCAGCATTGCCCCTTTAGATGACCAAACTAATTCGTTGACCAAGGTAACTGCCCGCTCTAGGATCACCGGTAGAGTCGATAACCCTTTTCGATAATTCTTTGAAAAGAGCTCTTGCCTCCGGACCTCACGGTCCCAAAGTCTCTACTCCAAAAGGCACAAAAATGAAGCTGCAATCCAGGTTTTCATATTTACGCCTCTCGGCACTGGTAGCAGCCGCAAAAATAATAATGATCTATTTATTTCGTATAGAAATAATGTGTACAGCAGGAATCTCATTATGGACTAGACATAGTAATACTATTGATTTGTGCACAAAGGAGTGCTTAAACACTGCACTAAGGTAACTTGTGTCGCCACCTACCGTCAGACCCATTACAACAACGTGAATAAATATTAAACCTCTATAGTCGGTTTCTTCGCGTCCTCATACCAGATCGCTAAATCGTTTGGAGGTACGGCTTTAAGGGGATGTAACTAGCCACGGCCGAAGCCTCCTACCAGAAAAAATTACTTAAACATTAATTATATTAACTATTTATTGAATTAGAATGAATTCTATGAGCTACACAGCTCTACTCGCAATTTATTTGTGTAAAGAAACGAATAATTTACAATAGTGTCAATTCTTGCTGCCAGTTATTTTCTGTTTGAGTTTAAATTTTTGATAAAATTTCGATAAATATAAGTAATAGACAAATTTGTTTTCGTAGTTCTCGAGGTCGTGGGATCTATTTCTGGTAATGGACTTTTTTCTGTCTTGATATTCTTAGTTCAAGCCCCGAGTTAGAAAATAGCGTTGTCTGTCTCTGTACTTTTGAGCATTTTAAGCCGAAAACAGGGTTTAGTCGCTTCATACGACACCTGCGGGAAGTGACACCAGGAAAAGTGGTGATAGCTGCATTCCCATCAGCCGTCACCACACGGAAGATGTGATAATAATGATTAAAGCCCGTCTATTCTCATTAGAGAAGCTTGGTGGGTTCTAAGCTGTATGGCACCGTCGTCACCCTTTCTTATGAGAGAGTACGATAGTGAAGTTTATTGATGATAAACTTTCAAACAGAACCATAAAGTTTGTATGCGAAAAAATGCAATATAACCGAGTGAAAATGCTTTAAAACTCGTGGAATTAAACTACTTTCGGTCGTTACTTTATAATACCTTTAAAGTATATGGAATGAAATTATACTTTTCTAACTGTTCCCCGCGGTTTCACCTGCGTTATTTAAGGGTTGTAATGAAATGTTTTACCTAAGCTTAAGAGACGCGCGTATAACTTACTCATAGTCATAAACTCCCTTCCCGCAATAGCGCGATTGTGCGAAAAATAAATATACTAAGACAATACTCACACCGCCATCTAGTCCCAAAGTAAGGGTCGCTTGTGTTATGGGTATTAAGATCACTGATGAATATTTTTATGAATTATATACATAAATACTTTCAATATACATATAAATACCCAGACACTGAAAAACATTCATGTTCATCACAGAAACATTTTCCAGTTGTGGGAATCGAACCCACGGCCTTGGGCTCAGCAAGCAGGGCAAATCTACTAAAGAAATATTTCTAAGTAGTAAATAGTAACGTATGACGGATCATTTAGGAAACGCACGCAGGTAAAGCAACTTGGTTATTTTTTTCTTCTGGTTTGCCATTGCCATTATTCCGTCTGAAATCTATTTTTACTAATAAAAAAAATATTAAGTAAATTACTTCTTAATTAAATATATTCCTTAATTAAATATATGTCGTTTCAGAGTGTATCTATTACAAACAAACAAAAAAATCTTTCCGCTTAAAACATAAGCATAAAAGGTACAGATTATTACTAGTTTTATTTTACTTTCACATTTCACCCATAAAGTTGATAAAATAACTGAGTATGCGAAAAACACCCGATAAAAATAAAACTTATCTAGAAAACGCGTAATTTAGAAACCGTATTCTGGGAACGCAATAAAAAAAAGTATATGGGAAATAATTCTTTGTACATTTTATAACTTGCGCTTTTATTATACCCTTTCTAAGACAAAGATAAAGAGTTAGTGATTAGGTTTTGGTATAAATACGTCTTTCGAAAAAGAAGATATGTATGCATGTGTATCCGTTTAGGGATACAATTTAGTTGACCACCTTTAAAACACGGCGAATGCGAAAAGGTGAAGTTTATCCTTGTTTTACTAATACTATTATTTCTACCCTATGCTAAGACTGGATAAAACTATGGGAGATTAAAATTTCGTCCTTTCCCCATGGGGAAAATGTCTCCTGCCCGTGCTACCCGTGTGCTGAAGTAGGACACTAGTAGTCAGGATGTACTTTTAACCATTATTCAAAAGGGCATAGGCAGCAAGGTTTACTTAAAAAAAAAATCTACTATAATATATCTTAGGTCGGTGGCGTGCACAGCGTCTTGGACCAGGGTATGCATAAATAAGGAAGATGGAATAAAATGGAAAAGTACTTCGACTTTATGAGTTATACAAAAAAAAATCGGGTAGGCAGTGCTTTAGTACATATATGAAGTGCACGCCACTGTCTTAGGTGACAGCCCTACTGCAAGTGAGTACCTATTGAAATACCTCTATTGTGTTATTGTGTCTCTATTGGGTCGGATTGTTATTCTTGACCTAAATAGTGACCGTTTGTGGCAACTGGAAAGCCTGATTTATGTAACAAAGCTATTTCCCTGTTAGTCCGCTGTCGCAGGTAACTGGTTCCCTCCAGGCATAGATTATTATTGTCTCTAGCTCTGAAGCACAGAATAGTTAATAGAATTAGCAGTACAGACGATAATATACTCGTACAAAAGGAGAACGAGCTATAGCTCTGTGTTAGCCAGATGACGGACATACTGTTAGCGCGCCAGTAAATGATCGGGGCTGGCTTGAGTTTTTTCTTTTACGAGATAAATTGTAACGTCAGAATTAAAAAAACCTTGTCACATGAATGCCCACAAAAGGAGTGTAATAAATAAATATAAATATAGTACGACAATACACACAACGCCATCTAGCTCCAAAGTAAGCGTAGCTTGTGTTATGGGTACTAAGATAGCTGATGAATATTTTTTTATGAATATAATACACATAAATACTTATAATATACAGATAAACACCAAGACACTGAAAAACATTCATGTTCATCACAGAAATATTTTTCAGTTGTGGGAATCGAACCCACGACCTTGGACTCAGAAAGCAGGGTCGCTGCCCACTGCGTCGGCCGTCATCGAAATGTTTTCGTGCATCATATATTTATATAGTATTTGAGTTTATTTCAACATCATCATATCAACCCGTTACCGGTCCACTCGGGTTGCCTCCCACACTGAGGAGGGGTTAAGGCCGTAGTCCACCACGCTGGCCTAGTGCGGATTGGTGGACACGACACACCTTTGAGAATAATTGTAGAGTAGATGTCAGGCATGGAAGTTTCCCTAAAAAGTTTTCCTTCACCGTTGAAGAAAGTGATATTTTAATTACTTAAAACGCACATATCTTAGAAAAGTAGGAGGTGCGTGCTGGGATTCGAACTCAGCCCCTCGAAAGTGAAGTCGAGCTCCTACCCACGGAGCTATCACCGCTTCTCCATTGATATATTCCACCATATTTTTAAATGCCTAAACCTAAGATAGATATCGGTAGAATCCTTGCGACATCCCTAATGACTATAATTTGTTTTTTTTTTAATTTCGTTAAATCCACTGTATGGCTACAAATGTGGAAATTCTAGCAGTGTTCAACAAACGTGTCTTAATTATATCGAACAAATTTTACATCACTTTATACTAATTAGTACCTACTAGATATATTTTTTTCACAATAATAATTGTTCCGCTTAGAATGCTTGAGTTGATATGCAGACAAAATCCCTATCCCTACTAATATTATAAATGTGAATGTAAGTTTGTTTGTTACGCTTTCACGCATAAACTACTAAACCGATCATCACGAAACTTTGTACACATATTCCTGAAGGTATTAGAAGTAATACAGGATATAGCTAGCTTTTTATCTCAAAATTAAGCTCAGTTCTCTCGGTAGAGAGTACGAAAGTGTTTGACGATTTTACAGCAGGCCTAGCTATAAATAACACAAAGTGCTGCCTGCCACATTTATGAGGCACATGTCTTTCGAAAACCAAAACAAAAGCGGACGAAGTCGCGGGCAACAGCTAGTTAAGCTATAAAGTGATGTAAAATTATACTAGACTAAAATACGAATTTAGAACATCAGGGTGGATTTTGTGGCTATACGAGTATTTCGATACTCGAAGCGACTCCCGATCTCATAAAATATGTATAAGTACAGCTTGTTATTGTACCACAAATTATGGTAAAATATGTGGTAAAGCTTGTTAGGGAATTGATACTAATAATTATGCTGAGGCAAACTCCTGAGAGCCTGCTCTATCTTAGTAATTACTTTTTAATCGGACATATAGTGAAGCAAGCTGTGTTAAACAATCGCAACTGGAGCTATACCAAATACCTAGAGATCTATGTATTTATATTTTTTATTTTTATGTGGTGGTGGTTCTATTGTATCGTTTGATAATTTTATATGTATTATTTTACTTTTTTTTTCCGTATACTCCTTGTAAAGTTCACTACGCATCTTCTTAAACTTTTCCCGGCAAATCCGTGACGCCAATCAAGGCTATACCTGAAAATCAGCGCTGCAGTTGTCAAATACTGCAGCAGCATGCTGAGGTAGCAGTCTTTTCAGCTGAAGCACCTTTCGATAAGGCATTTAGTTTGTAATGTAGTGTATAATTCGTTTTAATGTAATTATTTTTCGTTAGTTTACTTAAGTGTGGAAGCTGAATAAAGTTTATTATTACTATCTGTTTAAGCTCTTTCGGAAAGTCACTTTAGACCAATTTTTTTATATATTTTAATGGAGCAGCTTGGTGGGTCTGTGTTCTCAAACTGTCTCATATGAGACAGGAGAGCTGTTCCCAGCAGTGGGATGTTAATAGGCTACAGATAGTGATGATGAATATGCCATACCCCACCTTTAAATTGGGACAGGGTGGACCTTACAAGTCACCTAGAATATCTAAAGAAGATACGCCACCTGACAGACATAGAAACTGCTAGGCTAGTCTATTTTAGTTACTTTCACAGCATTATGTCATATGGAATTTTACTATGGGGTAATGCTGCTGATATTGGCACTATTTTCGTGCTCCAGAGGAAGGCTGTTCGTGCGATCTATAAAATGGGTCCGAGAGAGTCATTGAAAGATAAATTTAAAGATGTTAAAATAATGACACTCTATAGCCAATACATATTTGAAAATTTAATGTATGTTCACAAAAATATATCAAAATTTAAAAGAAAATGTGACTGCAATAATTTGAACGTTAGAAGCAATAATAAACTTGCAGTGTAGTACACTAGACTACACAAAATAAGAAATTCATTTAAAGGAAATTGTACACAATTTTACAATAAATTACCGGTTGATATCTTGGGGATGTCACTAAAGAAGTTCAAAGTTTGTATTAAGCGAAAGCTTATAGAAAAGTCCTATTATAGTATAAAGGATTACGTAAACGATAAAAAAGCTTGGGTGTAAACAATTGCTCTAACCAGGTTGCTTCTTAAATATTTTCTAATGACAATGTGAGATGGTGATAACAAAAAGAACACCCGGCTAAGTTTGTTGTGGGCTTCTTCTTAGACCAGGGCGCGATTGGAACCCTCGTAGCTTTAGTTTTAAGTTTACGATTGTAGTTATCGCCATCACTACTCACTGCTATGTACACATTTTGTATATAATAACGCATCAAAAGTGCTATCTATGTGCCTATTTGAATAAAGATATATTTGACTTTGACTTTGACTTTTCTATAAAAATTTCCTCTTATTAAATAACTGGAAAGTTTTTATAAAAATATACGCGTTGACAACCAAACTCATCAGCTGTATTCACGGTATTTGAGGTCAACTTCGGTCACAGATTACAATAGCAAAAAATTAAGTTACATGTTTAATATGGATGTTTCACATTATTTATCGGAACAAAGCTTCCAGACTTTTCCACTCGATCAAGTTTCGAAACTTTCCTTCATAATTGTAATTGGTTAGCAAAAAAGAAGGTAAACAGTATTTTTTTCCCATTTTTTTTTTAAAACTAGGTATTGTCCGCGTTCTTCGTCCTCGTTTGTTACGGTATTTTACAAATCCCGTGGTAACCCTTTTTATTCCAGGGATAAAAAGTACTGCATTTACGGACATATGTGTACTGAGATTGCAGTCGACGTTGGTTAAACATCCCAACTGAAAATGTTTTTCACAAAAGTGTGGCTGATTATTGGCTATCTATTTTTGACTCGATATTCACCGATCTTGATGAAATTAGGTACAGCGAAAGTGCATAGTATGCTGGGAAAGCAGAGCCTTTTTTTCGAATAGTTAAAGAAAAATCTTATCTTAATACTTACTAGCAGCAAAACTGATCGTGACATAAATTTGCATAGATGTAGCTTGCATAATGAAGATAAAAATTGTATAATAAGCCCAGGCAAATAAACTGTTCCTGCGGGATTTTATAAAACCGCAAAGAAAATCGGACGAAGTTACGGGGAACAGTTAGTGAATAATAAATTAACATTATCTAATGATACAGTAGGTCGGTATATTAAAAGACAATAAGAGGAAAACACCTGGAGAGCAATTATGGAGATTGCCTCGCTGATGCGTCATAAGTTTAACTGATGTCTCGGAAAATGGATGGGTACTTTATATTCACTACTAATGATGCTTATATTCAAATATATAAATTTAAATATATATTTGAAATTTAAATATATATTTTAAATTTAAATATAGCTTAGTAAGTAGGCTTCCGCTGTCCTTTATTGGAGACTGAGTTCGATGCCCGGCACCCACCAATGACTTTTCGGAGCTACGTGCGTTTTTAATTTAAGCAATTCAAACTCAAAGTCGAAGTCAAAAACATATTTATTCAAGTAGTATCATAGATGGCTCTTATGTTGCATACATTACATGGCAAAAGTGTACATGGTAGTGAGATGTTGACGACAACCATATTTGTAATTTTTAAACTAAGGCTGCGAGGGTTCCAATCCGCCCTGGCCAGGGTGTTCTTTTTTGTTATCATCAGTGTGAGATGCACTGTCATTTAAAATTATTAGAAGAGCAACCTGGTTAGACCAATCATTAAGACCCCAGCTTTCTTTCGATTGCGTAGTCCTTTATATTCGATCGATTGGCGCAGTTTGCAGCGACCCTGCTTTCTGAGTCTAAAGCCGTGGGTTGGATTTCCACAGCTGGAAAATGTTTGTGTGATGAGCATGAATGTTTTTCAGTGTCCCAGACACTGTTTATATGTATATTCTAAGTATTTATGTACATTATTTATAAAAATATTCATCAGTCATCTCATATCCTATAACACAAGCAACGCTAACTTTGGGGCTAGATGGCAATGTGTGCGTTGTCGTAATATATATTAATTTTATATATTTTACTAGCTGTTGCCCGCGACTTCATCTGCGTTTGATTTTGTTTTTAAAGTATTCAGTATCGCTAAGCCTTAAGTGAGTATTGTAGTATATATATAAATATATATATAACATGTGACAAATAATTTGCAATAAAATAAAATTGCGACTATAATTAAAGATCTAAGATATCCTATCTCTTAAGTTGGACCAGACTGCTCACGGTGAGCCAATTTTATTTAAAATCGGTTAAGTAGTTTAGGAGTCCATCGCGGACAAACATCGTGACAGGAGATTTATATATATTAAGATATACTATGCTAGGCCATTTCTCTGGTTTAACGGTGAAGGAAAAACATCGCGATGAAACCTGCATGCCTGAGAGTTCCCCATAATGTTCTCAAACGGCGTGTGAGCTCTACTTATTCGCTCTTGGCCAGCGTGGGGGACTACGGCCTAAACACTTCTCGTTCTGGGAGGAGACCCGTGCCCTGTAGTGGGCCGGTAATGGATTGATGATGATGATAAAAAGTAGGTATATACAAATTTCAGAACTTGCAGGATTGCAACCAGCATCTCCCTGGCATCATGGCAGTCGCAGTGGCGTGCACTTCATACATGCACAAAAGCACTGCATACCCTAAAAATTTTGTATTACTCGTAAAGGGGAAGGATTTTTCCATTTTATGCCATTTTCCTTCTGGGCAGTCGCATGCATTTCATAAATGCACAAAAGCACTTCCCATCCTAAAATTTAAGACTGCCTTTTTTTAGTTTGTGTCTGTTTGTGCGGTCGAACTAGACCAGCCAGTTACTTAATTGGGTTAATGTTGCCTAATTGGTGTGATCGGCTGACAACGCCCTCTATATATGTATAGCTGGCAGTAGCGTGGTTCTTAATCAGGCTCGGCATCAAGCAGCCGCAAGGAGGAAAAATATTCCTTTTATACATGGTTATATATATAATTTTCAGGGTAGGCAGTTCTTTTGTGCAAATATGAAGTGCTAGCCAACGATAGTAGTAAGATCTGACGCGACTCGGAGCTGCGTTTGTCAAATTGTTAACTCAGTAAGTTAGTAGAATTAGGTTACCTACTTGGTTAAATCCGTTGAACTCGAGAAAAGTAAATTAAATCCCATTCCCTTTTGTGACGGTTTTGAGTTTGATTACACGGATTAAATTAACACCACCGTCAGTTTCCAGAGCGCCTAAGTCGTAAAAGAATATTCTTCAGAACTTTTTTAAACCTTACAATATTGTTATCAGCATCGCCCGCAGACCGCAGCCTATTAAATACGGTAGGATAAGAACATTGAATTTAAAACTCATTTTTGACAATCGTGTTAAGTCCTATGTATATCAAATGTGTCTAACCTTTTTTTAAATTCTAAAAAAACAATAACCGCTGTAACTTTCCACCGCTAAAATAATAATATCATAAGCCATAAAAACTGTATCAAGTATGGATTTCTGAACTATCATATCATCCCATCCCACAGGCCCACTGCAGGGCACGGGTCTCCTCCCAAAGTGAGAAGGGGTTAAGGCTGTAGTCCACCACGCTGGCCCAGTGCGGATTGGTGGACTCCACACGCCTTTGAGAACATTATGGAGAACTCTCAGACATGCAGGTTTCGTCACGATGTTTTCAATAACCGTTGAACCAAGTGATAATTTAATTGCTTAAAACGCACATAACTTAGAAAAGTTAGACGTGCGTGCCGGGATTCGAGTTCGGCCCCCCGAAAATGAAGTGTAGCTCCTACCCACTGGGCTATCGCCGCTTCTCAAATCTCAATGAATCAGTGACAATAAACCTAGCCGTATATATTGCATAGAAAAGTCCTATTATAGTATTAAGGACTATGTCAACGATAAAATAGCTTGGGTGTTCATTATTGCTCTAACCAGGTTGCTTATTTAATAGTTTTTAAATGACAATGTGAGATGGTGATAACAAAAAAATAATAACAACCGGCTAAGTTTGTTGTGGGCTTCTTCTTAGATCAGGGCGCGTTTGGAACCATCGTAGCTTTAGTATTAAGTTGAAGAATTTATTTATCGCCATCAACTCACTCCTGTGTCATATTTTACATTAAATGTACGCATCAAAAGTGCCATCTATGTCTATTTGAATAAAGAAATATTTGACTTTGACTTTGTTCAGGTGAAGGTCAGCTGAGCTGAAAGATTAGGCGGTAATAATGCCCATATTAGGCAGGTATTAAAATAATCCGCAAACCTTGGATATAAACGATTTATAATCTCGGGCATATTTTACTAACTAAAATACCCAAATAGGTAGGTGACTATTATGTACTACTAACCCACCTACTTCAACTTCGTAAAATCGTAAGTGTATTGAAATAGAATGGAAATTTCGTAAATATTGGTGTAATAAATTATTATCAAGAAGTAATACGAAAAATTTTCTCATACAAATTTGTATTCACCATTTTATATAACAAATTTTGGGGTTTTAAGGTTGATATTTACAACTGTGGATTCAAATGCTCTATCTACAAGATATAGTTGGAAAATCCAAACGTGCACGCCTCATAATCTCATTTATTACAATAAAATTGAGATTATTTCTAAATAATAATTAAACTATATCTAATTATACCGTGAAAAGTAATAGGCTTCTATTCCTCAAAATACAGAAGCCTAAAAAAAAAAAAAACTCGATAAGTGAAGTATTTCGCTCGTTATCGTGAACACAAGATACGGGATCCGCGACACACGGACGTCCAACACAGAACTTTTTAAAACAAATTTTTTAATCAGTTTAAATAATAAGAGATTTAAAAATATCATGAGTGTTAAAAATAGTGTTTTTTCTCAACATTTGTCTATTTATATTCACTTATACAAGCAATAAAGAATAAAAAAAGTCACATTTTAAGTTGAAGAATCACTAGTGCGTAAACTGACAGTAATAACCACCTCAACGCTTCGCTTATGAGGCGTGCAACATGGACGTTTAACCCTTTAGGGCAGATTTCCGAAATAAAAAGTACTTCGAGTTACCCGCTGTATATTTATTTTACTTGCATCCATGTTTTAATATAGTCATGAGGCCCTGTCGGGGCGTAGCAATAAGAAACAGTTTGACCCTTATAATTATAACAAATACCCGATTTCTGTCTTAGGATTCTAATTAGTGTTAGTAGAAATATATATATTATATATGTCAGAATAATTAGTCACTATTGTAAACTGTAAGCTGTGATATTCCCTTCTAAACCGGTCCAGACGGACCGGCCGAGATCAGATATATACAATTTTTAATTATCGCAATATTTCTTTCTTAATAGGTACACACACACACAATTTAGCTATCGTATTAAAAAACAAAATATCGGAAAAGATTTTTCAACTTTTAATTCGTATCGCAAAACACTACTAACGCCATCTGTGAAAGATTTACCACACTATGCCACTTAAAGAATCAATAGTCACACAGATCACGGTAGATGTCGCTGCTAGTCTTTACCGGATTAAAAAATAGTATTTTGCATATAAAGCCTTATCAAGACACTAGCTGCCTGCCATGGTATTGCCATGCTAATTATGGGAAAGATATTCCGAAACAGATAGCAGTTTATTACGGAAGTTTGTTCGTTAATATAATATGAAGGTATATGCACACCTGTGTCAGAAAGGTGTGCACAGTGCTCCAGACGTGGCTCGCCTGTTAACCCTTGTGTAGAGAATTGGATCCCGACTCTTTTATAGAGAATCTCGGAATTTTGGGATAGACCCGATCTTTCTACTTACTTTTATGAATGCTTAATATTTTTTGATCAGTCAAAAAAGTAAGGTAAACTTCTCTTATTAAAAATTTCTTAAAAGGAACTTCTGTAACAATTAAAAAACCGTACAAATCTTTAAATTTACCGAGACGGAAAGTATCTCTGATGAGTCAGAGTCGGGAAGCAAACTATCTCATTACCTACCAAATTTCGTCAAGATTTGTTCAGGGATTCAGCCAAAAACAGGCAACAAATGAACAACTAATATTGTTGTCATAATTCATACTAATATTGAAAATGTGTACGGTGACTGTCTGTTTGTTATATAATTTTGTTCAGCTTAACAGCTGTTCTGAGAGATCCTGCAGATAGGCTTTAACTTTTTATCCCGAAAAAGGACTCGCAACCTTTTTTTTGTAAAACTACCCGCGTTTACAAAAAAAAATGTCTTTTTACCGGCATGGCATAACAGTTATACTGACCGTGACGAAATTTTGCATAAAGATAGCGTGCATCATGGTAGTAACATTGGGATACTTTTTTAAACTTGGAAAAACAATTCGACAGTGGGAAATTAAAAAAAAATTAAACAAACACGGACGAAGACACAGGTAACAGCTTTACACATAATAAACTTTTTACTATTACGACTACGATAAATTTAATTTAAAATAATACTTAAGTATAAAAATTACGTATATTGTAACTGTAAAGAATTATTATTCAATGATTACGGTAAGGATATTAAACTTTATGCTGGAAATAGAAAGTAGTTGGTCGAATCATTGTAATAGAAGTCAGCTGGCGTTACTTTGCGGAAGTCCACGATATAAAATTTACATTTATATAACCAATAAAATCATTTAAGTTTAAACAACGATTTAAAATTACGTTACGTACGTTTACGTTTGAAGTTATTGTTTATATTTCATTCAACACATGAAAAATACTGTTGTACACCACGTGGTCAAAATGCGTTTTGGCTTCACCGGTCTTCTGAATGCAGCTATACTCTGCAGGATTCTTCACGATGTTTTCTTTCACCGCTAAAGCCAGTGTTTTCATTGCTTAAATTAAAAACGCACATAACTCCGAAATGTTAGAGGGGCTTGCCGGCGATCGAACTCGGGCTCGTCGATAGGGAAGCCGAAGCCTTACCCACTAGTCTATCACCGCTTCATAAATTATATTGCTGTAAATTGCCGAAATCGGTATTACGCTAATTTAGGTCAAGGTCACAACATTATTGCGGAACTTATATTATTTAAATACAGTGTGCAAGCCAAGTAGAATCATTAAAATATTTCATTTGAGAAGAGAGTTAAACAAACAAACTACACAGTTAAGACTTTTAAGGATTTCCGTCAACTCCCATGTAATCTCCTCATCAAATCCTGGCTTCGTGAAATTACTACGTCGACAGTGACAGAAATACTGTTACAAACCTGAAAAGATTATTCAAAATCATTCTACAAATTACGTCGAAAATAAAACCTCCTTTATCAAATTTGATTAAAAATTCAAGCAAGTTAGTTTAGTGCTAGTGCGCCTAGCATAAACGTAATTAGTTAAAGTTCTCCGAAGACATGGGCTTACTCCAAGTTCGCAGGTACGATCGAAATTGGGTCTTCTATTTCCCCGCCCTCTCAAATTGAAAGCAAACATCAGTTATCTAGGATACTGGGGCAAACGAGTTTAATAGTTTCGTTTCAGCGAATTATAACGAATAACGTGCATGTAAAAACTGCGCCAAGTTTTCAACAAAAAGGATTGGTTCTGATTGTTTAAATTCAGTGAATACTGCCAAATTAATTATTATCTACATTTTGAAATGTAACTTAGCGCTGCATCTGTTATTTTAAGAGAACCAACATAAGAATTACTTCGTTTACAAACTGCAACCACAACAGAAGAGTCTCCTGTCAATCTATAAAATGTTCAACAGAGACTAAATCCGCCCATACTATAATCCTCTTCAAGACACATATTTAAATTGAATAAAAAAAAACGAATAATAATACATAAATAATAAATAAATACACTACGACAATACACACAACGCAATCTAGCACGCGTAGTAATCTAGTAAAAGTAAGCGTAGCTTGTTTTATGATTGCTAAGGTAACTGATTGAATTTTTTTTTTGAATAATATACATTAATACTTATAATATACAGATAAAACCCAGAACTGAAAAACATTCATGTTCATCACACAAACATTTTTCCAGTTGTTTGAATCAAACCCACAGCCTTGGACTCTGAAAGCAGGGTAGCTGCCGACTGCGCCAATCAGCCGACAAACTGCATTAAAATTGGTCGATCAGACTACATTTATTGTGTCGGAATTAAATCAAAAACTCTAGTGATGATTGCTATGGTGTAGCCAGCCTAACGTTATTAGACAAAGTTTGCTGAAGACATAAATTGATTCCACCATCGCATGTACAATCGAAAATGGGTGTTCAATTCTTCCGCCCCTCTCAAATTGAAAGCAAACATCTGTTAACTAGCATACTCGAGCGGGCGAACGAAATGCTTTACAACCAAATCTGTGTATGTAAAAACTGAGCCCAGTTTTTACCAAAAAGAATTTTTGATTGTTTGATATAAGTCAGTACTGCTAAGTTCATTAATTTTGTAACTTTGACATTTTGTTGCGCTGAAAAACTGATTCATAGTTAAAAAAACTGTATCTCTCTTAAGGTTGAGTTAAAAAAAACGGCGAAGCGCACAGTAGAGAAAATAAACAATGTTAAATTTGTATCGATTACTTGGATATCGCTCTTACTGTGCGCTATGATAGATTGATAACATTATTTATGTAACCGTGAAAAACTACGACACTGGGATGCAAGTAGGTTCTTATTTTAATCTTCTGAAAGATATAATTTTCGTTGTAGCAATTTTAGAAAAGTTCATTTAATATACCTTTTTTTACAAGTAGAATACTTGAAAACCAACTGCTTCTCCTCATGTCCCCCCGCCAATGTTACTTTACCACGGGTTTTTCTTTTTAATCAGTGCGTTTCATAGCCTTGTCGCAGGTTCAATTCACAAAAAAAAAAGCTTGATTTAAATCGTGGAATGCTGCTCATAATAGCTCTGCATGTCATAGATGGATTACAAAACCTTCATGTAAAATAAATCACTTGGCTGTATCAAGAACATCCTGTAGCCTATAGCAGTCCACTGCTGGACTAAAGGCCTCTCAACAGAAAGGTTTTCCCATAATCATCACGCTGGGCTGGTGATTACAGTAGATTGTAATACAGAGGACGCTGCTGCCCGGTCTTTGTTATATTCAGTCCCTTTGTTCTTTTTTTTTTTTTAATATATAGACAAGTGCTTGACTGCAATCACACCTGATGGTAAGTGATGATGCAGCCTAAGATGGAGCGCGCTTGCCTAGAAGATGCCTATTCCCATGATTTGAACTCTTCTCTCAGACGCATATAACGACACTCGCGAGGAGGGGTGGTCTTGTAGTATAAGGACCCTGTATATATAATATAGAAAACATAATATTTACATATCATTAATAGAACAATGCTGGCCAAGTATCTCTGACCTGTTACAGAACGGTTTGCTGAACTAGCAGCATTTCCCGTCGGACTTACGTTGGAAACGGGCCAAATAAAATTCGATACCGCCGAACTCCCGGACAAGTTTTTATGTGAAATGGTGCAGCTTATGAATTGCAAAACATGCAAAAGTATATCCAAAATATTCGAAACTACTTCATGAGTAATTAATATAATTTCAAGGGAATTTGCATTGTGGATTTGTAAATTGTAGAATGATTAATTTAATAGAGGCAGACAGACGGCCGACTGGCGCAGTGGCCTGCGACCCTGCTTTCTGAATCCAAGGCCGTGGCCGTGGGTTCGATTCCAATAACTGGAAAATTTTGTGTGATGAACATAAATGTTTTCAGTGTCTGGGTGTTTATCTGTATATCATAGGTAGTTATGTTTATTATTCATAGAAATATTCATCAGTCATCTTAGTATCCAGACCACAAGCTACGCTTACTTTGGGGCTAGATGGCGTTGTGTGTATTGTCGTGGTATATTTATTTTATTTTATTTATTTTTAATAATACTCTCGAAATTATTAATAATTATACAGTGAGCAAACTTGTGTTGTGAAGTTATCTATATAATTCATTCACATTTCCTCTATTTTATGGGAAACATTTAGAAAATAAGAGGTAAAAAATCACTGTCAACTGCTAAATGGAATTTAGTGACTATACACCTGTTCGACAAACACTTAGTAGTGTTAGGGGAGTGGTTTTTGATGCTTCAATATCAGTCGTGTAAACGGTTTCTGTACGTTCTCATTTCTGTGACAGCTATACCGTTTACAAGACATTACCTATACAGTCGTGGTTTTTCTATAAAAGATTTTCGAACCGAACACATGATTAGCGGTCAGCATCTGATTCCCCTAATCCCGTATGGGGTTTATAGTCGCGTAAAACGTAGATTTATGGCGTGCCCTATAAAATCGACAGCCCTAAGCCCAATCATGGCGAGCCGGATCGGGAATAATTAATTCGATGTACCCATTTGAATTTTATTATACGGGCCACCCACTTGTGTTACGCATTTTTAAATAGTTTTTCTAAACTACCTTATAGTTCAAACCTATCTTTTGATTCCTTTTTTTTTTTAATGCCACTAAGGGGCTAATCTGGAAGGGGGTATCGCAGTTTTATAAAACCCTTACCCCTAATAGGTTTCTACGTGACATCGTTAACGGTACGCTTAGCGGCATGTCTTAGCGGGTCCTACCAGAAAAAATAGATAAAAATATTAATCTGGTAGACAAATTTTGTATGTTTGAACGCGCTCGTCTCCAAAACTACTAGTCGGATTTGCAATACCTCTTTGCATTTGATACCCTAATTGGCTAAAGAGCAAAATATTTCGACTCTTAGGCACCAAGCAGACGAAGTAAAAGAGGTGACGGGCAATGCGACGCGGTAAGTCGGTGTGTCCTGTGTAGTACAGCTGATGAAAGTTTGTATGAGAGATTCGTCAAGAGAAATTGTGGGGACCCGTCATCATAGTAGTCGAAAAATAGCACATGAATTGAAAAAAACCTACATAGTAACTCTATAGATACATATAACAAGATGCTAATAGAATTACTTGCTTGCTCATAAGGTAGAATGTCGCCTTATTTTTATTCATAACTAGCGTACCCAGCCCGCTTCGCCGGGCTAGATTTTGCTTTAAACAATAAACTTACAGCATTAAATTTTTAATTTTAGTCTCATAATATATTAAATCATTTATTTCTCTCCGTATTCATTCTCTTCTATACTCTTCTCGAGCGGGTGAAGATCATTATCTACACCCATGTACACCCAACAATAGAATATCATCATAGAAAATAAAAGCTGTATTTGACAGTTTGACAGTTAAAAATAGGAGTGCTCCGATCGTCACCAATCTTTACAGGATTACTCGCCAGGTCAATCGGGAGATTCCCTGAAAGTTTCATTGAAATCGGTCCAGCCGTTTCGGCGCCTATACGGAACATACCCACACACTTTCTCTTTTATATAATAAATAAATAAATATACTACGACAATACACACATCGCAATCTAGCCCCAAAGTAAGCGTAGCTTGTGTTATGGGTACTGAGATAGCTGATAATTATTTTTTTATGAATATAATACACATAAATACTTATAATATACAGATAAACACCCAGACACTGAAAAACATTCATGTTCATCACACAAACACTCTCCAGTTGTGGGAATCTGACCCACGGCCTTGGACTCAGAAAGCAGGGTCGCTGCCCACTGCGCCACTCGGCCGTCGTATATATATATATTACATACATAGATATTTTATCGAGGCAACCAAAATATACTTCTTATGTAAGGATTTTTCAATTACACGGTCTTGTCATCATCATCCCATTACCGACCCTCTACAGAGCACGGGTCTCGTCCCACAATGAGAAGGGGTTAAGGCCGTAGTCTACCACGCTGGCCCAGTGCGGATTGGTTGACTCCACACACCTTTGAGAACATTATGTTGAACTCTCAGGCATGCAGGTTTCCTCACGATGTTGTCTTTCACCGTTGAAGCAAGTGATATTTTAATTACTTCGAACGCACATGAGTTATAAAAGTTGGAGGTGCGTTCTGGGAGGTGATGACGAGCTCATACCCAGTGCGATATCACCGCTCCAGCACAGTCTTGTGCCGCATACCTATATATAACCGGCTACTCCTTCGCCCCTCGATGCCACCTGCCCACTTAATGGGGAATCTACCAACGCTATATACACTTTCCGGTGCGGGGTCGACCACTCCAATACCATGAAACCATTCCTTACCTAACCTCTAGTTCTACGGGCCTTTGTGTAATACTGTTACAACAATAAAGCCAAAGTGTTTCTTTTATTTATTGTCTGGACAAGAATAAAAAGAAGGTTAAATACCGGAAAATTCAAGGCTAATAAAAACAGCCCTGTACATAAAAGCTTTTAGGGTAAAGGCTACAAAGCTACGGAGATTTAAATTGAAAAATAATTTGTTTTTTCCGTCGGCCGTAAGAATTCTAGTAAGACTTATAAGAGTTCTATTATTTTTATCGTTTTTATAAAAAAACATTTTTATTACAAAACAGCCTCGTTTGTTCTATAGTTTTTCTGGTGGAGTTCCAAATTCCACGGTTTTTGCCGCTTGGGTCCAGCGGCTACCTGCGACGCGCTTAACGGCGCGTGTTGCCAGTGATGACCTATGGTTCCAAAACATGGTCGCTAACTATGCGCCTCATAAGAAGGCTCAAAGTCACTCAGAGAGCGATGCAGAGAGCTATGCTAGGAGTATCTCTAAGTGATCAAATCAGAAATGAGGAGATCCGTAAAAGAACCAGAGTTACCGACTTAGCTCAACGAGTCGCGAAGCTGTAGTGCAATGGGCGGTGCACATAGCTCGGAGATAGTATGGACGTTGGGGTCCCAAGGTGCTGGCATGGCAGCTCCGCATTGGTAAGCGCAGCGTTGTTCGACCACCAACGAGGTGGACAGACGACATCAAACGAGTCGCTGGGAGCCGCTGGAAACAAGCGGCCCAGGACCGTGGATTTTGGTACTCTCTACAAAAGCCCTATGTCCAGCAGTGGACTTAATCGGTTGAAGTGATCATGATAATGATAAAGTTTATTAAAACGAAATCATGATTTATTGCACACTTCTTAAAAGGTGACACTTATAAATGCGACGCAAGTTTTTTGGTATTCATATATTCACCGATATAAATAGACGACGATTTCTCTGCCTCTTTAAATGATTGTTAAAAAAATTGTTTTATGTATGCACAGTTTTAAAAGAAAACGTGAAAGATGTGCAATACAACGTAGAAGTGTCTTGAACAAACTACAAATATAAATTAAGCCCGGTATTTTTAAATACATGATTATTCTTTACGTCACCGACTTCAAATACTTGTAAACCTTTTCTTATTTGGTCCTGTGCATTTTTCAGAGCTTAGTTTTGTACATTATTTAATCAAAATCAAAATTTATCTAATCTATTAAGACTAATCTATTAAGAGATTGTGACGTATTAAAAGTGCGTCTACGTTTTAACATAGACGCACTTTTGATACGTCACAATCTCGCGTTTTTATTTGCTTTGCGACTTATATTTTATTAAGTTTCTTGAAAAGGACTAATTTTCGTAGTTAAAGTTATTTAACGAAGTCGAGATAATATTGAAACTTAACTCTAAGTTTTAGCTCTAATTACTTTCACACTGACAAGTTAAACGTGTGTTTATGTTTCCTATGGCGCTATGTTTGGGGCTCCGAAACGAGCGGGAAACCACTGGCATAGCGATTTATATATATAAATATATTATATAAATGCTTGGATTTCTGGTAATTTTTATTCGGTTTAATATACTTATTTCAAACAACGTGGTATCTTCATAGGTGCTTATTACCAGTATATTCTAATATTTTTGATGCTTTCATTTCAAATTTAATTTAGGAAGCTCGAGGTATGTTAAAATGTTACAACTTTTTTTTGTTCAAATAGCAATAGAAAAAGTTTTCGAACAACAAGAAAAAACATTGTATATTTGTTTTTATTAGATCGAAAACATCTGCGTTTAAAATCTTACATTAACATCTATCAGAGAGGCACAAACAAAATATGAATACTCAATATTTAGTAATTACAATTATTAATCTAAACAATTAATTACGGATTCTTACTGACACCCGGTAATTAAATCTTATAATTTAATCAACGCTCCTACGTTCCCACTTTGAGGCCGCCATTACTATGTTGTCTATCGTGTTATTAGCATCAGCGCTGATGTTTCCGCCGGTTTTATGACCTGAAGCAGATAAATCACGGTCGGTATGCCCCTAGCGTGCCGAGTGAAACTGCGCTGCAGTTGTATTAGGAATGCAAGTAAAAGTGTATCCCAATGTGCCAAATGGGTGTCCATAATGTATGCTACAAAGTAGGACAGTCCGTTCTGAGAACCGTTTTACCAAACTCCGTTTTAACAAAGTGCATCGAGTCTAAAGCCAAAATGGCAGCTAAAAAACTTGGTATCCTCAATAAGGTTAGGCGGTCCCTCACGCCAGGTCAACGCCTCGCACTGTACCAGGCTCAAGTGCGAACAAGCATGGAGTACTGTAGTCACCTGTGGGGTGGCTCTGCCAAGTACCAACTTGAAGCTTTGGATTCGGTGGATCGTCGCGCCAGGAGAATTATAGGCGACAATTCGTTAACGCAGGCGAAACTACATAGTCTCCAGCACCGACGCAATGTTGCCTGTTTATCGGTTTTTTACCGGATATACTTCGGTGAGTGTGCTCAGGAACTTCACAATCTTGTTCCCCCTTCCCCGTTCAACCACAGAAAAGCGAGACACCGAGAGCGGTGGCATCCTTTTGTGGTTGATATCCCATCAACACGCACGAAACGTTTTTTATCCACGTTTCTGATATGTGCCGCTAAGATGTGGAACGCCCTCCCGGTAACTGTGTTTCCTGCCACGTATAATTTAAGTACCTTCAAGGCTAGAGTGAATAGGCTTTTTCTAGGCAAGCGTGCTCCAACCTAGACCTCATCATTGCTTTCTAACGGGCATGATTGTCGTCAAACGCTGGCCTATCATTAATAAAAAAATAAAAAAAACTTAGGAGTGATCGCTATTAGATAATTAAATAGTTTGTTTCATTTATCATTATCATTATTTAATCATTCATCATACACTAATGCCACTAAACCTAAGAGTTACCTTAATCGGATGCCGTACAAGATTCCAATTATATATACATATACAAGAATTGCTCGTTTAAAGATATAAGATTTATTTATTTGTTTATTTAGTTATTATAATGCGTACGTAACTAAATCAAGTGAACTTGTAAGTGAATAGTGGTTCCATAACCATATTTTTAGTATAAAGCTAGATAGAATTGCCTTCAAAAGGCATCGGAGTATCAAAGCAATGAGATAAGGATTGCTATTCGAAGTCCTCTTGAGGGAGTACACATTTCATAGGCATTCGGGCCCACTCTGGCGAGGAGTCTTTTGATATGACCACAATGAATATGACGTGAGTAATAATTCAAGGAGCCACATAAAATGTTTTTGGCACAAAGGGCCCACTTGACCTTTATTTGGTATTGATTAATCACATAGCGTAACGTGCTTGGCATATTTATACTAACTTTATCGTGTTATATCGACGGTATTTAATCTATCCGGACTAAAGTAGGTATATCAGTAAAAAAAAAAATATTCTGGGTCGCTACAATAATTATAACACGGAGGTTTTTGCGCCAGCCAACTACTTAGTAAGATATGAATAATTGTCAGGAGATGTTGACTTAACAATTATTCATTGTAAAGTCATCATCTCCTGAGGATGCTCCGGTTTCGAAGCGAAACGTGCGTAGTGGGTTTTCTCTGGTCCGGTCTGGTATTTACCACCCTACCGACAAAGACGTGCCTCTAATCGATTTAGTGTTCCGATATTTAGCGTTCCGATATTGCGTGGAAACCAATTATGGGTATGACTACCATACTCCCTAACAGTTTAACCCTCTACCATCTTAGACTGCATCATCACTTACCACCAGATGAGATTGCAGTCAAGGGCTAACTTGTAGTGGAATAAAAAAGAAAAAAAAAGTTTAGGGATAATGAAAAAAAAAAACAAATCTAAGGTGGTAAGTTTACGTCTACGAGCACGCGGTACAACCTTATGTTAAGACCATTAGATATCGACCAATACATATTGAACTTAACATTTGTTAATTTTGGAAACCTTATATCGAATTTGGTAACTAATGCGTTCTATAACGAAAAACGTATTTCAGTTCTAATGAAATTATTTGGTATAGAGTTTAAATTGTTGCCTTGACCTTCAGTGAAACTTAACGTTTAGGTATGCGCCACCCACGCATTTCTCTATATCAACGATATCGGGTGATGCCTAAGCTACATGACGATTTATCTCATCACAAGCCACTTAGGGATAGATTTACGAAAACGCTTGCTTAGTGCTCACCTTTGTTATACGAGTATAAGGAATTCCTTTGTAACATATTATGCTTCTAGTATCACCGCTTTAAAAGCCATATGTTGTCTGCCAGTCTGTTAGAGTTGGAGTATTATAAAGACACTATTACAACTCTTATGCTCGTTTTCTCTCACAAAGATCAACGCAATGCCTAAGTAAGTAGCACCTTATTTAAGAAGATCCTAAATTTACCTTTCACCAATCGATTTTCACTAACCAAACCTAACTTTATAATCTAACTTGTCTAAGATTCCTGCCATTAATATTCGTTTGTATTCTCATATTTTTAATTTTTCGTATGGATTGGAAGGTTATTTAACGAAGAAACTATTGTTTTCTTTCTTTTTTTTTTTCATGGAGTATAAGGATAGAAGAAATTATAAAATACACCATACAGATTCTCCTGCTTTTCGCGGAGGATTAATTTTCATAAAATATCATGGATTTCCGCAAACAAACGCCTGTTTCTATCCAACGCACCGGCGAATCGGTCTCGTAGCTTTACATGGCGTCATACGTTGTTAGACACTTTGTTAGAGTTGGTGAAGTGTTTTTTTTTCTTAAGCATCACCTAAATTATTAGGAATCCGATTTAATGCAGGATGTATTTCTGGCCTGCCCTTCGAAGTAACCCATATAGGTATGTAGGCGATAGCTTTCCGATCCATCCATCTGTTATGATCATCGTCATCATCATATTAACCCATTACCGGCCCACTACGGAGCACGGGTCTCCTCCCACAATCAGAAAGGGTAAAGACCCTAGTAAACCACGCTGGCCCAGTGCGGATTGGTGGACTCCACAAACCTTTGAGAACATTATGAAGAACTCACAGGTATGCAGGTTCTTCTTCACCGTTGAAGCAAGTGATATTTGAATTACATAAAACGCATATAACTTAGAAAAGTTAAAGGTGTGTGCTGCGATTCGAACTCGGCCCCCCGTAAGCGAGGTCGAGCTCCTATCCAATGCGCTAAAACCGCTTCTCGTCTGATATACTATAAAATAAGAGATAAAGAAATTAATACTTATTTATCTACATCACATCCAAATGCATCATTAACGCAGAACTTGGAGGCGCAGTTTAAATGACGGGCTCTTACCGACTAAAACCCCACGGTGTTTCTTTCCCGGTGAGCAGTTGTAAGTAAAAACTCTCTCAAATACAACTGCAACCCAGCGATGCCAACGGTGGGGTACCTTTCTTTGAAACACAGTTCTTAATTCCCAAAACCCCTTAATGATCAACAAAGTACGGTGAGATCTATTCCAAAGAATCCTTAAGAAGGTAAAATAAAAGAGAAACCAAATCTGCAGTCTGAGATTTTATACGACCATTGTACTGAAATTGTCCGCGGATGAAGTCGCGGGCAGCCAATTAATAAAAGAACAGTTTAACGGAAAGGTTTAATTAAAACAAATCGTTAGGTAATGTTGCTTTGAAATATTTCCAACCCTCCCAGAATTTCCAACAGACATGGCGAAAGTTTTTCATACGATTTTGTTTAGACTGTTTACAGCACAAAATGCCCGCTACAAAACACATCTGCAAATGTTTTCTTTTAAATGCTTTTAACCCATTTTTGTTTCCGGTAAGCTTCTGCTTTGTGGCTTCCTTTAAATATTAAGTAAAGTTTTATTTGGCGAACTTTCTGATTATGACTTCCCAGTACACGGTTTTATTATCATGCATTTTATCGAACCTTTTTCTTGCCATTTTATGCGATGGTACCATAAATGACAGTTCTTTCGCACACTAATCTCTAAACTAAAAAAAATTGTAGGTGTGAAAGTGGTGCTTTCCTTTTATTCAGGGAAAGTTCTAAAATATGTAGGTATGTAGACAAATAATTCCTTAATTTCTAAATTCCTGATAAATTGGGAGTCTGCTAGACTTTTTAAGGTGTGGCTGTGTGATAAGCGGTGTTAGCTTAGGAAGATAGATTAGGAATTCGGCTTCACTTTCGAGGGTCCGAATTCCAAACCCAGCACGCTCTAACTTTTCTTAGTTATATACATTTTAGGCAATTAAAATATCACCTGCTTCATCGGTTTAGGAAAACATCGCGAGGAAACCTGCACGCCCGAGAGTTCTCCATAATGTGTGTTTAGAGTCCACCAATTCGCACTGGGCCAGCGTGGTGGACTACTGCCTGAACCCTTCTTATTGCGGGAGGGGACTCGTGCCCTGTAGTAGGCCGGCAATGGGTTGTTATGATGACGTTGATGATGATTATGACGACAGTTTAAGTCAAGGTTAATCCGATCGGATACTCTCTTTAAACACATTATATAAGCCCCAAAGCGATCATTACCGAATAGAGACCAAAACAGAAAGGTGTTATACGAGATTCGTGATTCACTTATACGCTAAGGTTCTAACGCAGGTCATTCACATCTCGAAGGTACGAGCTTACTACCTATTACGATATGTAAAGTCAGTGGATAACATCTGTTAAGTTGCAGCTGTAGGAACCTACTTCTGTTTATAATGAACACTTGACATACACAAGCAAACTTTTTATGATATCCGTGGCGCAGTGGTTAGCATTGTGGTGTTAGAAATAGAAGGTTCCGGATTCGATTGCCAGCAGGGACAATTTGGAAAGTTACAATTTGTGAATTTTCTCTGGTCTGAATCTAGTGGAGGGAAGTCGTGGCTCGTTACCACCCAACCGACAACGAGGTTCCCCCAAGCGAGGTATGACGTTACATAGAAACCCAACAGGGTGATGGGTTTTAACTGCTATACCCCAAACAAGCCCACTGCCATCTTAGATTGCATCATCATCATTTGTGATTTTTTTGAGATCTACTTTCTAGACACTTGTTAGTATGTACCTAATGACTCTAAAACTTGAACGGTAACTATGGGCCTGTTAAGAAAGTATTAGAGTCACTAAGCTATTCTTGGAGTATCTTTGCGTGACCAAATTACGAATAGCTGGTGGCAGTATGCGGGGCACATAATATGGTACGCACTATACGCACACAGGTACATGTGTGGTGCGAGGTGCGACCTCCCCAATATTAAAATTTTCTACTCAAATAAAGAGCTCATTTAAGGTGGTTCATATATTTGACAGCCGGTTCGCGCAGTGGGCAGCGACCCTATTTTCTGAGTCCAAGGCTGTGGGTTCGATTCCGACAACTGGAGAATTTTTATGTGATGAACATAAATGTTTCTCAGTGTGGTGGTATTTAACAGTATATAATATTATAAGTATTTATGTGTATTAAATACATAAAAATAATATGAATCAGCTATCTTAGTAGGTACCCATAACACAAACAACGCTTACTTTGGGGCTAGATGACGATATGTGTATTGTCGTAGTATATTTATTTATTATAACTATCCGCATATTAACGTCCCACTGCTGGCCACAGACCTAGTCTCTCATAGAAGAGACGGTTTGAGAGCATAGACCTATCACACTGCTCCAATGCAGATTGGTGGGCTATAACGGCTCTTGACACAAGTTAGTGATAATAACCGGAAGCGAAAGCGAAAGCTCCGAGGCACGGGGGTTGAAACCGCCAATTTCCTAACTCCGGGCTGGTACTGAAACTTCTTTAAGAGAAAAAACACAATACCATATAATTGTTGATTCGAACCTCGTGATTCGTACTTAAACATGGTAACCCTTTGAGATGGTAAGCTATAATTAAAATATATTAAGATATATCTCAATGATCTAATAACAAGCTTCTTTGTCTGTGCATTAATAAATGTCTGCTTATTATTCTAACCCTCATATGACAAGGTTGTCTGTTTTAGGCGTAGGGATTGTTTTATGCTTTAATGAGCGTAATGGGATAATTTTACGCTTGAGATTTTAAAATTATTCATTTTAATTTTTTTATTTCACCGCACGTTTTTTTTTAATAAGCCAAACCTTAGGTTGTCTGAAAGAGATCGCTACGAAGCGATAAGGCTGCCTTCTGTATGCTGCTATTACTGTGTTTTTTTTATTCTCCTTCTGTATTTTTTTTGTGTGCAAATAAGAGTATAAATAAATAAAAACTGACCATAAACACTGCTTACTCTTATGTAAACAATAGTGCCTTCTAGATGCGAAAATAGTATGCAAATCCGCTGGGTAAATGCGGCTGCTGTGAACAGCTAATAAAAATGTAAAATTAAAAAAAATATTGCGGAAATTATAATACTTAAACAATTAACTATTTCTTAACCTAAGCTTAACACTAGGTTTGTTATCGCTGAAGATATCTATACTATCACGAAAGCAATTTGCAAGAAATTGCATTCAATACACAGGACTATGTTGACCAACATTGGTTTCTGTTTTTGGCATTCATAGTCTTGGTTTTGGAGGCGGCTACCTTCACGTGGAACTACGAATTTTAAGCAACTCAGGCTCGGATAGTCTCGGTCATTATATATAACTTGTGATAGTTGCCCGTTTCAATCCAGAAGCTGTACACAGCTTTAGAGAGATGGCATCTCCCTGTCGCAGTCCTCGCTGGTTGGATCAGCCTCGATCTCATTACCCATGACAAAGTTATGCTAATAGTCAAATCATTTATGTCCAGCAGTGGACTTAAATCGGTTGAAGTGACGCTGATGATAATGGTGAATAAAGCCCACTGATACTGATGATGATATTTCTTTTTTTCTTTTTCATTGGAGCAGCTTGTTGGGTCTATGATCTGATACCCTGAATCCAAGTCGCCAAAATCTTAAAATCTATTGAAGAACCGATTAGCAATAACGGCTAAGCTACATATGCGTAACTGTCCAGTTGTTTTTACATCGAAAACAGAATATATATATATTTAATTAAGAAAGTGAGAGCAGAGAGTAATATGGGAGACGGGAACCTGTGGGTTGCATTGGGACTTTATTAAAGGCTGAAGATGATGATCGTAATTAATCTTAGCCGTTTTGCTTTAAGTGCTCATGATTGTTAGCACGTAGATTAAAGCAATTATTTGATGCCGCAGCCCAAAGCTTATGCAATACCAGCGTCGGACAGTCACTGTAATTACTTCATGCAAATTTTATTCATTTATAAAACCTGTGTACACAATTTGTGTTTTGTATATGGACATAGCAACATCTATATTATGTACCGTAGGTATTGTAGGTATATATCAATATTTATAAAAATACTTATACCATACAGAGGAAATATTTGTTGGTTTGTATGAAATCGATAACAGAGAAAGAATATTGTTTGTTTGACCCAACACAATATACTTTACTTTAACCAAGAAATGCTTCCAATGCTAAAGAGTACGGCTTAGAAGCAAGAATAAAAAGGTAAAAGATTTATCAACGATATTAATTGCTTAGCCTTAGTCTTTTTTTTCGTTTCTTTAGTTAAAAAAAAAATTCAAAATTCATTTATTTCAAGCAGGCCTAGTTTATAAGCATTTTTGACACTGTTTATAGTGACACTACCGCCGGTTCGGAAGGCAGATTCCACTGGGAAGAACCGGCAAGAAACTCAGCAGATTGCTCTTTTCCAACATGATTTTATAGTTTAACAATCTTTAGAATTTTTCTGTTTTATGGGAGATGAGAGGGGAGTGGCCTGTTACCAAGCCTTATCGTTAAGGAATTCATCAATCGTGTTAAAACTTAGGTCAAGGTAGATCTAATATTTCCTTCGGTATCATGTTATAAAGGCATATAATACCCATCCCTACAAAGGATTTCTGTACTAGTACTGTAGGGACTTAGTTCCTTGAGCATGTTCGCATGCCATCCCTATGGAAAAATACGCAATGAAATAGAGTCTTAAAATTTATAACATTACTAGCTGTTACCCGCATTCTTGGTTTGCATTTATTAAGTTTTTTGCAAATGCCGAGGCACCCGTTTGTTTTCCTCGGATTAAAAGTTTATTGGTTTTTTAGTTAGGGCGTAAAGGAAGGACATACAAACAAACACTTTCGTTTTTATAAAATAAGACCACCTTTTTTACATCGAGAAATGACATTGAAAACATTGAAACGATTAAGTGATGGATAAAAGATCAATTCGTATCACCCAAAGCTCGACAAAGCATTTACGACGGTAAAAAAAGTACTCAAAAGTATTCAAGCTGATGATAATCTCCTTTATTAAAAGCGGCAGTTAATACTGGCTTTTATATTTTAAAACGTTTCAATGTCTCAAAATGTTGCGACATGATTTAGTATCTTCTTTGGCCCTTTGATGATGGGGGATTATAATCTATGGAATGGGTGAACTTTTAAATTTGTTTGTTTGTTCTTATTTTGAAATTTGAACATAACTTCTTTAATTTTCTTATTGAAATTTAATGAAAGACTTTTAGTGTTATTTGTTAAAACTCCTGCTTTGTCTTCTACTTACTGGGTCAAAGTCTTGGAATTATGTGGATTTGGATAGGGTTCGATCCTTTTGCACTTGTTTTTTGTTGTTTCTTTCTTGTTTAATAGAACTACACACTTCACTGTTAGATACGTATTTATTGGAGGATCGATCATTCATAGTCTACAAGGTATTCCTTTTGGATCAATGGCTGTCTCACCTAGGTATGTTATATTTTGTTTCAATAAATGAATACATAATGATAAATGCCACAGGACTCTCTTTTTCTTCGAAGTCAATTTCAACATCATTATCTAGGATATAGCAGCAGGCGTTAGGTACTTTGCGGAATTTCACGATATATTATTAAAATTAAGCTTAATTTGCTACTACGCGAAAAGCAGTAGAATCTGTATGGTGTAATTTATAATTTCTTCAATCATTATACTCCACACCAAACACATCTTCGGCAATGTACCCTTTACGCACATTTCGCTCCGATACCGGAACATCATCAGGAGATGTTGACTTTACATTGTTATGACATGTTGATAGTTGTTAAGTATAAAATCCGATTTCGATTTTCGGATGGACTTGCCGCTAACCACCTGAGGGGTTGCTACGGCGTCACCTGGGGAGTGGGGCGAGCGGTGAAAGCTCGCCATGAGAAGAGCCCCAGGACTCCACGATATCGGGGGGAGAAAAAAATCCGCCAAATGTGTCGCCTTTTATACTTTTCTTATCCCCACCTTATCTATCTAAGCTCCTCCCGCCCCATAAGTACCTCTAAATATGTTTAAAAGTCAAGTTGGTAATCATGATTCTTGATTATAAATTACACCAGACCAGGCCTTTTACGCGGTGTACCTACAGTAAATCATCATCGTCAAGTCACCCCAGTAAAAAATCTACCTTAAAAAAAGTCTATTTTGTATTGAGATAAAAAAATATCCTAGAACGAATCTTAGTGAAACGAAATTGCCAATTGACAGAATAAAAACCGTAATAAATAATTGTACACAAAACATGCAGTAATTAAATTATCACGCCCAGCTTTAACTGGACTGGGTATTGTAATCCGCGGGTCATCGAACCGGCGGCCTTTTGTTATGGTGTCGGATCACTAGACTGGAAAATGGCCGTAGAATACCTAATCACACGTATTGATTTTTACTTAAACTCCATCGAAGAACCGATTAGCAATACTGGATTAACGAGACATATTACATTATTTAACTCTTCATTTTTTGTATATATTCCTATCCAAAACTTTTTAGTTTTTTGTTTACTAATCAGTCGTAGCCTCCAACTAAATCTGGCTACAGAAGGTAAGAAATTATAAACCCTTACCGCGTAGCGAACCCGTTACTTCCAACTTAAAAAAAAACAACGTTCACGGCTGCGCAAGGGAGGTCGTCAAAAACTTAAACGTATTCAGTCGATGAGTTAGTCAGTGAATGAGTTAAAATGTTCTTCTATATGTTGATTAGGTAATGACAGAGATCTCGTAAGATTTGTCTTAGTGTTGACTACACTGTACCTGTCACTTGTTCCTTTCTTTTATTATTCCACAAAATATCATATAGTTATATTAAGCCGATGAGTTAGTCAGTGAGTTAGTCGGAACGTTAATATATTGATTAATAATAGTGATCTTGTTAGATTAGTCTTAGTTATGGCAGTCGCGCTGTTGCAGACACTTGTTCTTTTCTTTTATTCGTCCACAAGATATCATATCGTTGTATTAAGGCGACGAGATAGTCAGTGAGTGAGTGAGAATGTTAATATATTTATAACAATAGAGATTTCGTTAGGTTTGTCTTAGTTATGACTGAGACTCGTTCCTTTCTTTTATTAATCCGCAAGATGTGATATCGCATATCGTATTCAAACCTATCAACCTACCTTCCACAGATAAAAAGGTATCTATAGACGACGTGCACGAGTACAATATACTAATAATATTTAAAGATACGCGCAGATGTTCAGTCGCACCTGGCGCGTGCCTTAAGATTCACGTTTAAACCAGTATTTTAAAGATAAGCGGGCATTATAATATCAGACATAAAATACTAACTGATACCTTGCGTCGTTGAGTTTGAGTTTTATAAATCTCGCTTATGTTATGTCGTGTGGTCTTCAATAATACAGAACATTACGCGACCTAACTTGTGTTATATGTTTGTAGTTGTATTTAAAAAAAAAAACATCAATCCATTACCGGCCCACTACAGGGCACGGGTCTCCTCAGAATGATAAAGGTTTATCGATATAGGGAAATCCACTTAACTGTTATTCGTACATGGAAAATGTACCTATATTTATAATAATTGTAATTATATCAAGTTGTTTACTGTTGAATAAAAAATCTATATTACCGATATCCCTACTAATATTATAAATGTCAATCTAAGTTTGTTTGTTACGGTTTCACGCAAAAACTACTGAACCGATCGTCATGAAACTTTGTACACATATTATTGGAAGTGTTAGAAGTAATATAGGATACTTTTTATCCCGGTTCCTTCCTTTGCCCTCATTTAAGGCTTAGCGATACTACGTACTTTAATTTTTTTTAGATCTGCAATTAAATTTAATGCCACATCAAAAAACAAAATCAAACGCAGACCATGTCGCGGGCACCAAGTAGTATAAAATAAAATAATAAAAATAATTATACATAATACATAAGATAATGACTGCTGAAAATTAAAGATAAAACTTTCTTCAATCATAAGAAGTATTTTATTAACTGTTGGTGTTCCTTTAATAAATAAATAAATGATTAAATTTACGTATAATTCATTTTAAAATCGAATCTTTTAAAACAAGCAGCAAAGCACGACTGTAGACCTGCTCTCAGCATTACCCTACATTTCACGACTGGGTTGATAATGTTGTTTAATGTTAACTATTATTGAAGTCAACGTTGTTGGACACAAGGTAGTCTTTTAAAACAAGTAGCAAAGCAAGACTTCCTACTCTCAGCATTACCCTACATTTCGCGACTGGGTTGATAATGTTGTTTAATGTGAACTATTATTGAAGTCAACGTTGTTGGACACAAGGTAGTCTTTTAAAACAAGCAGCAAAGCAAGACTACCTACTCTCACCATTAACCTACATTTCGCAACTGGGTTGATAATGTTGTTTAATGTTAACTATTATTGAAGTCAACGTTGTTGGACACAAGGTAGTCTTTTAAAACAAGCAGCAAAGCAAGACTTCCTACTCTCAGCATTACCCTACATTTCGCGACTGGGTTGATAATGTTGTTTAATGTTAACTATTATTGAAGTCAACGTTGTTGGACACAAGGTAGTCTTTTAAAACAAGCAGCAAAGCAAGACTACCTACTCTCACCATTAACCTACATTTCGCAACTGGGTTGATAATGTTGTTTAATTTTAACTATTATTGAAGTCAACGTTGTTGGACACAAGGTAGTCTTTTAAAACAAGCAGCAAAGCAAGACTACCTACTCTCACCATTAACCTACATTTCGCAACTGGGTTGATAATGTTGTTTAATGTTAACTATTATTGAAGTCAACGTTGTTGGACACAAGGTAGTCTTTTAAAACAAGCAGCAAAGCAAGACAACTCTCAGCATTACACTACATTTCGCGAGTGAAATTTATGTTTTATATGTTTTAAAACGGCACCGCGTCACCCGGACCTAGGATTGAAACGTAAGCGACCGCCTGAACTCGAGCATGATATTAAATTTTCGGTACAGTTGCCATTTCTACTACGTTTCAGGTCCTGTCAGCTAATCAAAATGTCATGTCAAACTATAATAGACTAGCGATCCCTCGCGACTTCGTCCACGTATAAGTAAACCTTAAAAGATAGACATACGCTGTCGCGGACTTTTTTTAGAACTTTTAAAGGGGAAAAACTTCTTCATACATGATTTTATCGAAGCTTTAACAATTTACTTTAAATTTAAATTAGGATCAGACAACGTTTTTTCTATACTCACTACTCTACTCTTAAACAAAACTGTGTGCCCGAACACAAAAACAAAAATTTGTGTGCCCGACACAAATTTTTGTTTATGTGACTGCCTGTATCTTCAAGGATAGGTACGTTTAATCCTAAAATTCAGTATACGGGGAATGAAAGCATTTGTCGATTTTACACCATCACTCCGTCAAATTTCGATAATTTTCTTTAAGCTTTAACAATTTACGCAACGCAAGTTCTTAGGAATAAGGAAAAAATCCCTGATTTCGAAACATTCTTAATTTTTTGCAACGCATTTACAATATAAATAAACTATTGCGTACTTACTATAAATACACAAAAATGAACCTTAAAATATTTCCAGCTCGATTAAACTATATAGCAAAGTCCTATCTGAAGTATTTGAATTGAAATGGGATCGTTGGAGCTATCTTCTCAAAGCGATTCGTGTATAGGGACCGTTAGAGCTCAGAAGTACAAGCTCAAAGTATCTGAATTTAAATTGGAATACGATCGGTAAAGGTACAAAATTCTTTTATGAAATACGAATAGAAAAAAAATTAGGATCAGACAACGTTTTCTCTATACTCACTACTCTACTCTTAAACAAAACTGTAACAGGTTCGATTCTTTAGATTGTTTTTTTTAATGTTTAAAAAATTTGTGTGCCCGACACAAATTTTTGTTTAGGTGACTGCCTGTATCTTCAAGGATAGGTACGTTTAATCCTAAAATTCAGTATACGGGGAATGAAAGCATTTGTCGATTTTACACCATCACTCCGTCAAATTTCGATAATTTTCTTTCAGCTGGAAGTATTGTAATAGTTTCATTAACCTTAAACTTCTTGTTGTGCTTTAAATACCTGGTTTATTAAATACGGCAGAAACGAGTAGGTTTAACGTCACGCTACAAAACCCAGTTGCCAGAGTGAAAAAGAAAGAAATCTGACTTTAGGCAATGATAGTAATTTAACGGATAGAAATTTTATAGCCAGATTTATTAGAAATAAAGATGAATGAGGAAAAGTTGCTATTAATAAAACTCGGTATGAAAATTCGGGAAGATGACGAATGGGATAGGCAGAATACCAAAATCTAAATACAATAGCTACCTTTCTGATAAAATATCTTAGTGGAATACCGGAAAGTACAGTGGAGGATGGAGGATTTTTAGTCCGCACGCCAATTCATAATAAATATAATGGTTAAGTCAGACCTGCCAGTTAATGGCATCCATGAGGATTTTCCTTCTCCAATTTATAAAAAAAAGGGTGTGGCTTGGGGAGGAAAGTCCAGTCCACCAGTGGATTATTGAAGACTAATGATGACGACGACAGTGTTTCAAAATATATATTCACTATTCGAGCGTTCATTAACTAAGGGTACCTACTATTATCATTTTAATGCGAGTTAGCAATGCGTCATGAGGGGAAACAACGCTTACGTCACCATATGGCAAATAAGCATGCAATGCTAATAATGGACATAATTATGTATTCACTATTCGGACTCTCTTGTATAAAGAAATTAATGTTATTTTGGTGCCTTTTGCCAGATCGGATTTGTTATAAATATCTGGTTATTAACAAACAAAAAAAACAGGTCTATACGTTGGAGCCACTGTTTAAAATTTGCATCTGAAATCACAAATTTTAAACATAAATTCTTGAAATATTATTACTTCAATACAACTTTCGATCGTTATAGTTCAGAAGTGTACCAAAAAGACAAATTCTACCAAATACAATACGATGAAAAAGAAGCTAAATTTGCACTCCTCGAAAAGCAGGAGAATCTGAACTTTATACTCCACACAAAACTTTCTTCGCACGCTTTTGACGTTACAATAAATAATTGTAAAGTCCAATTTTTGTCTCATACAAAAAATGATGCCACTAATCTTGATACCATGGCTTGATAGATCTTATGGGACTTATACGGTTGGGGCACTATGGCATGATAGAATTTGGTCACTATCAAAAACTATTGCTACTACTACTAGTCACTAACAGACCGCGTTGTTCGTCACTAAGTACGTACTCGATCGCATCTGAAATTAAATAAATTAATTACGCATTAAAATATGAGTTTAGTAAAAAATTATACAATATTATTATTATATCGTGACACATCCTTATTAATACAAAGAACGATCTCTTGTTTTATTATTATTCCTGTGAAATTTCGATATAATTGCTTCAATACAAACGTATAAACGCAGAGAAACTAGCAAACCAATGCATAAAAATAAGTTTTTACTTTGCACGAGTAAGATACGCAGTAAAATAGTTGATAAATAATGTAGCCCATATTAATATAAGAAATATAGAAATAGCACACACACACACACTTAAAACAACATACAGCGCAAGTAACATCAATACTAACGTACCTACTCCTGGTGGAAAACACAATGAAAACGTATGACTGGTTTTACGTAGGTGGCACAAAAGCGAAATGACCTTTCGTCGCAAATTTTCCGATAAAGCATAGCAAATATTATGAACTTCATAATATTATGAATAAATAATAGTGTTAATAAATTTCTGTTCGTTTAGTTAACGAATTTGTTTATCTGTGTATTGATGTTAAATAATGTTCTTGAAAAGTGTGTGAAGTCTATCAATCCGCACTGGGCCAGCGTGGAACCTATACCCTTCTCATTCCAGAGAAATCCGTGTTCTGTTGTTGACCGGTACTGGGTGGATTATCATCATCTACAACCATAGGACGTCCAATGCTGGGCATAGGTCTTTTGCCGAGTGGGAGTCTACCAAAACTGCGCTTTCCAGAGCCCCTAGGGATCCCGACGTCGATCGGTTCTCCGAGCCATGTGCCCCGCCCGTTGCCACTTCAGCTTCCTGATTCGTTCAGCTGATGGGTAATGATAATATTATTAATAGTAGGTATAGGTCCAAAGACCAAAGTCTTGGCGAGTTGTCAGTGATGACCTATGGTTCAGAAACATGGTCGCTAACTATGGGCCTCATAAGTAGGCTCAGAGTCACTCAGCGGTCGATGGAGAGAGCTTTGCTCGGAGTATCACTACGTGAACAAATCAGAAATATGGAGATTCGTAGAAGAACCAGAGTTACCGACATAGCTCAACGAGTCGCGAAGCTGAAGTGGCAATGGGCCGTGCACATAGTTCGGAGAAAGGATGGACTTTGGGGTCCCAAGGTGCTGGAATGGCAGCCCTGCAATGGTAAGCGCAGCGTTGGTGGACCCCCAACGATGTGGACAGACTGCATTAACCGCATCGCAGGTAGCCGCTGGCTCCAAGCGGCACAGAACCATGGAATTTGGAACTCCCTAAAAAAGACCTATTTCCTGCAGTGGACGTCTATCGGTTGATATGATGATGATGATGATGATGTTAGGTCCAACTCAAGGTCCAGCACATCCACCAAATGCAACTTTTGCATGAATTTTCACGCGTTTTACCGCTTCTATTGCTTTTTAAAAAGCCTATATATTACCCTATGTCGGTATGCTCAAAGTTTCACGCCTCTTGAATATTTGATACAGTAATTAGCACCCCGGCTGACTCGCTCGCTGTGACGTCACAACATAAAAACCCGCCGGACCCCCGCTTTGATGTTACCGGTGCCTTTTAGCGAGAGTTATTTTTAAAATTTTAATGCTCCCAAAGTGATGGCGATTCTGCGATGTTACTTTGATATTTGATTTTATTTAAATAAAAATGTCGCGGTAATTAGCGGGGCATAAAGTGCATAAATGACTCGCGCATTGAGCTTTTCCTACCCTACAATAGGAAATTATATTACTTACATCTGCTTTTTGCCCGCGAATTCAACTGTTTGGTCCGTTTTTTTTTTTTAACTTGAGCTTGGAGTTTGTCTATGTGTATAGGAAGAACAGTCTAGCCGATGTATCAAATCGCAGAAGCCGGGCTGTACTTTTTCAAAAATTGTACCTTTCGAAGCTGTTAATTATAAGCATATAAAATAAGATAATGTAAGAAAACTAAATAAAAAAATAAAAAAACTTAAGCTTGAGTTTCTGTCGGACTTGAGAAACGATCAGATACTATTTAATAGAAGCAGGCGTAAAGTAGGTACTTTGCGGAATCCCATGATATATATGGGCGCAAATCGCCACCTGTCGGCAATAATTGGCGACTATTGATATTTACGTTTTAGTTTATCGTTAAAGTGAATATTTTATTATAAAAATATCTGAAATATATCAGATTTAAATTCAAATAGTTATTTGTAAACATGAAACCGCTACTTATTAGGGCCTGATATTTAATAGACACTGTTTTGACTGTTTGAATGTTTTAAAGATGTTTGATGTTCCATTTATTGTTAAACTACTTTATTTACTGTGAAAATGTTCAAATTAATATCTTATAGAATTAATATCATTATTCTGTATCAAACTTTATTATTTTATGCAATAAGTCTTTCTTTAATTCATTTTAAATCTGGCCTGCAGCGCCATCTTTAGACTGACTAATGTTTGTTGCAATTAAATGAACAAATCTCTGTATTATATAAATGATTAATCATTTTAAGTCATTTAAATTGATTAAACATTTATTATAAATATTAAGGAATATTTTAAGGATTATTTTGCAGTACCTAATTTTATTTGTTTGTTTCAAAAGAAGTTGTATTTACTATATCCGTTTTAGCCATTGTAAGGAAACTATAAAAGCGTTTAATTTATGTAAATCGGCTCTGTTCTATACTAGCAATTGTGCGAAAATAAACTACGTGATATTTTGTGAGTTATTTTATTATAATGGACACCGAGCGTGAAAACCCTGGCGTATCGCCGACATATACCTACATTGAACATTTAGCTTAATTTGCCATAATCCGCGAAAAACATGCAGGAAAGTCCGTACTGTAATTCGTTTCCTTCAATCTTCATACTCCACACCAAACAGATCTTCCGCAAATTGCTCCCAATCAAAAACCTGGTAGGGAGAATGGTAGTCATACCCCTAATCAGTTTCTAGGCGACATTTCATCGGAACACTGAATCGCTTACGTGTCACGTCTTTGTCCCACCAGAGCACACCAGAGAATATTCAGAAATTATAAATTCCCAAATGGCACCTGCCGGGAATCGAACCCGGGACCTCCTGTTTAAATTCACATCGCTCACCATTGAGCCAGGGAGGTCTTCGGAACACCGTTACTTACCTGAAACAATAAAATATACACTATTAGCACAAGGTGAGGTTAGTCAGCTTGGAGTCAAAAACGGTGACGGAAGCATCGGGCCTGCCCGATCTGCCGCGATCACCAACCCGTCTGCCCAGCGTGGTGATTATGGGCAAACCCTCCCGTTGCGAGAGGCCTTTAGTCCAGCAGTGGGCTATTGATGGAAGGATAATCACACAGAGGTCTGACGAATACGTGGAGACAAAGAAAAGTACGGGTCAAAGAAGTACCTACCCCTTCTAAGCTCCAAGTTTGTTATTACAATAATAATTGTGTCTTAGGCAGGCTAGGTAGATCAATAACAAAACGTACCTACTAATGAAAAAGAACGCTACGCAGATATTAGGTGGACAATACAAACCACACACTCACAATATAAGACCACTGCATTCACCATAACGCCAAAGAGATCGTCAGAAAAACAAACGTTGAGAATGGAATACAGCACCGCACGACTAAATTGAAAAGAAGCATTGATATTGTTTCAATAACCACAAACGAATCTATCTTCCATCAGACTTCATTACACGAAATTGGATGTTCGTTTGATATAACCACTCCTGACCACACATTCGTATTCCATTTTAAACAGGAAACTGTATTCTGCCATTTGCTGAAAACAGGAGCGATTTCATTTCTTTCGATGTATGATGATTTTTTTTATAAATAACTTGAAAATTACAAGGTACTATTATAAAAAGTTGGTTGAAGGTTACCACTTGACTGTATGTTTGTTTCCAATGTTCAGTTTAGACATGGCAGCGATTTTGAGAAAATTTAGCACATATATACCTTACACTTTGGAGATGGACATAAAGTACTTTTTATTCCCGAAAAGCTCATCCGATATACTCCACCCAAAAGAATTGCATAATTCAATGACTCTCTCGCTCTCTCTCTCTCTCAGTCAAACTTGAGGACTTTCTTCGATTTCTATATGTGTCTTCTCATCAGATCCTGAGATTGTGAAAGTGGGATCACTTTCACACTAGATGTAAGTAGGTAGCTTTCATAAATAATATTGAAAATCGTTTTTAATGAATGGAGTAACCGACATATTTTTCTTTAGCACAGCGCTGCATTTTTTTTTGTTGATTTACTCTCTATCCCTTAATCCCTAAAAAAAACAGAATTAATATCAGAATAAGCAGAAACGAAGCTCTGCCGGGTTTACATAGAAAAAAAAAACTAAAATGTTCCATCCATAGGATATTGCAAAATACTGCAAATTGCAAATAAAAACTATCGTCCATCGGATGGCCATTTGTTATTTATGTGACCACATCGAAAGCAGCTAAAACCGCACTTCAGTAATGTCTGAACCACGCATCGCTTTTGAAATTGCTTTTGTCTTTCAGATCTGTCTTTTATATCTTTCATTTATAGTGCAAGAATTGACGTGACAAAGCAGATGGTATATAAAAACCATGTCCTATAAACAGATAACTTCGTAGGGCATGCAAAGAACATCCTACAAGTTGCTGTCCAGTGTCCATCTATCTGTAACTGAACCGGCAACCACGGCATTCAGACAAAGCTGAAAAAATAAGCACGACGGTAGTAGGTACTTCCTCGGACGAGCTCTGTTACAAAAAGGTCTACTACTACTTAAGTATCCTGTAATATATGAAGTGTCCTGTCATATTAAGTATCTAATTATTCTCCATAATACCAATCAAAGCCCATAAACTTCTGGATTTCTAGATCAGAAACAGTGTAGCTGCTTTGTGGTTATATGGTAAATCTACTCGTGACCCGTTTCGCAAATCGCAGTTAAGCCTTCACTACTTTGGCGAGTACAAAAGTTCCTTTTAAACGCAGATTTTCCACGCAACATTCATCTGAATGATGATTGTGATATTAAATCATTGGGTTTTGAAAAATACCCTAAGAATGTTTCACGATTTAGTAATTTGTGCTTAATGCTTTGTGATAATTTATCGATAGTTGTATTTCAGTTCTTTTCGAGAGTTATTTTACGTAAGGACAGACTTACTCAGTCTCAATAGGGACCGGCAGAACAAAACAAACCAGAATTGATAATCTTGAGGCCGTCACTGCGTTATTAAACTAAATGGCCTCAAGCTAGCGTAGTTTTCACAAAATATGAGCGCCATATTATTATGTGACTTCCAGAGATGAATAGCGGACGTCAGAGGTCTGCCACGTGAGCTCCTTGACAACTGAACGCTTAACGGACAATAAGGAGAAGCACGTAAAATCTAATTTATAACCACTTAGTATATAGGACCTAATGAAAGATACACAAGGTTACCGAAACGCAAACACCTGATCCCTAATAGCTTCTGAGTGAATTTTCAACGTGGGGTGTGGAATTGCGTTGCGTGCGTCATCAGGCCAATCAAATACTTGCTTTAGTAAGTTAACGACATATCAGACCAGGTGGCTTGGAGTTTCGGAGAATGACAAGAATGTATTCTTGTAACATCGAATAGCGAGGTATTGCAAGGTTTTGCATCGTTACATTTTTGATATCCTTCCGACAACCTCCCTGGTGCATCGTTGAGTTACGTGGTTATTTTATAATTTCAGAATTTTCGTCTGGTCTGGTGAGAGGCCTCAGCTGAGGCGCTTAGCGATTTAGCGTTCCGGTACGATAACGCGTAGAAATCGATTAGGATTATCGGTTTATAGCAGCTGCCATTGCTCTAGGTATGCCCGTTACCTTCTAAGACTGTATCATCTCTTAACAGCCGGAGCTTGAAGTGGTATGAAAAAAGGGAGTGCTTAATAGCAACCCTGTTTCGTTACAAGAACGCACTGCAAAGATCTTGCTCACATAAATTTAAATAAAATCATCGAACGCCCCGTAATCCGAATTTTATTATCTCCTAAATTACTTGTACCTATGTACATTACAGGACAAGGCAAAATTAATATTCTATGCCCAAAAATTACGATTGAATTTGAAAAGCCACATTTCTGTAAGGGAACACAACACGTATAGGATTTTCGAGGACTACATAGGGGAAAATAGCTGCGGAATACTCCTCTAGTTTCCTTTTGCACAAAGAAAATAGGTAAGAGAGAAGCGCGCCGCGTATTTGGCACAGCGCCATGCCATAATCCTTTCTAACGCAAAGCTTTCCCGAAATTTATTACATAACTAGGACTTGGCGGATTTTATTTCCATTCCCCCATAGTAACTTTTGCGTGGGCGTGCGGTTGTTTGAATGAATGCAAATTCTTTTGGATGGGTAGCTGTAGATGCACACTCTAAACGGAACCGCTTGTGCGGTTACTGCGGTTTCAACAGACAACTTCTAATAAATAATTATTTTCATACAAACTTTTATAAGCCCTATTCTACACAATAAATTTCAACCAACCGCGACGTCTCGCCCGCCTTCGTTATAGCTTCGGTCTTTCTGAATTCTTTTGGCTCGGTTTCTGAGGGTAAAGCGTGATACTAAGTAGCCTTTAACCTACTTCAAGAACGATATTCTAAATTTGTCTGGAGTTGCAGAGATTAAACTAAAAACATAGTTCTCGACACCCGAAAAACACGTGGCGCCAAGCGATTTAGTCTTATTTATAGATTAGACAAACAACTTATAGATTAGTCCGCTTCTATCTTAGACTGGATCATCACTGATCATCAGGTGCGTTAGAAGTTAAGGCCTACTAACTAACTTTTAATTGAATTAAAAAGGTGATAGCTGTTATTATATATGACATATTATCGATATTTTCGTCAATGCGTCAGTGCTACCATCTCTGGATAAAATAACAAAGCAAAGCGATGAAGATAACACGAACTTCAACGAACCAAGAGATATTGTGATACCGCAATCTACACGCTACGATAAATCGGCGTACTCTAAAACGCGATCGTCAGCGATTTATCGAATAGAAAATCAAATAGTCGGCGTGGCGTTGGACTGTGCAAACCGAATAATTTGCATCGGTATGTCATACGTACGCACGATCGATTAACCTGTGCGTATCGATTTGCAGTGATATGCCGTTAGGCTAATAGTAATATTGAACACACGATGACTCTGATGTGAAACATCTATAGGCGGAGGGTAAACCTGATTTTTGGCGTGGCGACACAGGCCGTGGCGACGCATCGCCTTGCTGTATGATAGAATATATTATGTACTATACGTTGATGCAAATAATTGAGTTGTCACATTTTTAAAGAAATTTTTGAATTTAAACATTTTGTATGCAAATAAAATAAATGCATATTAAATAAACAGTCATCATTTTCTAGAGAAAATTCGTAATATTGTATTTTTTATCATGTCATATTTAGTTCCTGTACTTTTGTGCCTATTACTTGTACAAAATAATTTCGATGTTTCACATCTGCCAGGCGTCCCGTGACGGGTGAACGTGACGTGACTGCAATCTCAGAAGTAAATGATGACGCAGTCTAAGATGGCGTCGGGCTAATCTGTTAGGAGTTTGGCAGTTATACAAAGTGTAACCGAATTACGAAATACTGTTGAAGGCTGCACAAGTATATTTCATAAGGAAAAAAAAAAAAAAACCCGTAAAAATATTGAATCAAAAGAAGCATATTTATATTTTCATACAAACTAATTCAATACATTCTGAGTGTGTACTTATGAGAACCCTATTGAAGATAAAAGACCGACACGAGCATAGTACCTACGCTACGCGACGCGTACCTAATGAAGTGACAGGAGTCACATGATTTTAATTTTACATGTGATTTTAGGATCGAAATCAGGAGTAACCGTTTATAAAACCACAGCGTTTACCACTGTCCCAGGAAGAACAATCTGCCTCCCGAACCGGTGGTAGAGTCACTACACACAGACAGACTTGACGTTTCAAAAGTGCTTATATTAGGCCTACTTGAAATAAATGAATTTTGAATTTTGAATTTTAAGAATTTTCAATGTGAGCGAAGCCCTGGAGAAAAAGTAGTTTATAATAGTAGTAAGAATATACATAAAAAACAACGTATATTGATGGAGATATTAAAAAATTAAGAATTCCACAAACCCAATCGCCACGTGTGTTTCCATTAGCCATGTTATTTTATGTTATGTAAACAAAAGACAGTGGCGTGGGAAATGGCCTCACCTGGACTTTATGTTACGTAAACTTATTCTTCATAGCATTAGCAATCACAGTACTATTATATGAATTTCACAATTAATTCCCGTTTCACATCTTTGAGATGTCTCATCAAAAATGTTCCAAGTTTTTATGAATATGTTTCATCTATAATTTATACAAAATTACTATTAAAATACAAAGAATTAACTAAATTATGAAAAATCTTGGGTTTGAATAATTGCTATAACAACGCTGCTTTTTAAATAGTTTTAATTGACTGTGAGATGGTCATAAGAAAAAGAAAACCCAGCTTAGTTTTTTGTGTTCTCTTTCTTAGACCAGGGCGCGTTTGGAACCCTCATAGCTTACAACAATTCAAAATTCAAAATTCAAAGTATACGAATGCAGTTATCGCCATTATTTCACTACTATGTACACGTCTATTGAATAAAGAAATATTTGACTTCGTCCCTCTGCGTTCGGTTTTAGATAGTAAGTCTAACATAATCCTGTGTGCCTTTCCGTATGGGTATCCATAATGGCTTACGCCATAAAAAAATGTTTCACTTTCTAAACCTATGTAGATTCATGCGTGAATTTAAATCGCTGACGACTTCAACTCCAATTGGATGGTGCAATTTCCAAAATAGAGCTACAAACATAAATTATAATGCTATATAGATTACAGGATATCTTTAATAAAGTCATAGAAAGTATATAAAACTCGTGGTAATTGTTTTTGGAATGGAGTATTCTAACAATGCACCAGATTAGTTGTTCAAACAAAAAAATCATTAGGAAACGAAACTTTCCAATCACAGAACAATTTGTGGAAGTGAATCGGGAAACACTGTAGACAGGTGGATATTAGAGGGGTATATAGGAAGGGGGGATGCTTCCCAGGATGAAATACTCTCTCCCTTCCGGCAAAGTAAATTTTCACAGCAAATGGTTTAACCACCAATTGAGAACTGGTGAAATCGAATAGTTGAAAATGTATTTTTAGACGACCAACACTTTAGCTTTTCGATATGAGCTAATTTTTTTAAAGTGTTGTATGTGCCAACGAGATCTCATAGTTTATTATAACTTATGTGTATATGAATTGATTAGTAAATCCATATATCTATCTTTTAATACGAATGAAAAAAAAACTACAAAGTTTTTTACGAAAATTGCGCGAACGGAAGAGTATGAAATTTCCCACACTTTTAGTTTATAAATAACGGGTGCAGAATACTAATATCGTTTTAAATTATGCGTAATAAATACATTAAATCAATAAAAAAAAAAACATTACACATTCTACCACGTTTCTTTTTTTTTTTAGGGCTTTTACAGAACAGCTGCATGTCAGCCCTATTGTAACCTAATAAACATTAACCTCTATATTTTATCAGCAAATAATCTAAACAAGTGGCACGCCTCGATGGAGTCTGGTCTTCCTAATAGGTTATGAAACACGCCAACGTGCAACTTGTTTAGATTTAAAGATGCAACTGGTTCCTAACTACGTCATAACGAGCACATTCCATCAGCAAATGATGCACATCATCTGTTACACCACATGTGTCACACCACGTATTTGACATACACGCATAATATATATTTTAGGAGATATATAATATCTGCTTACTCTTTTTATATAATTTTTTGGATTATTATCTGTCAAAAAAAAAACTGTCTGTAAAAAATCGCCAAATTAACATTGTAATAACAGAAGTAGACTATACTTTCTGTTGACAATAGAACCTTTTAATAATGTTAAAACCTGAAGCGGTGATAGCCCAGTGGTTACGATTTCGACTTCACTTTCGTGGGGGCCGAGTTCGAATTCTAGCACGCACTTCTAACTTGCGTTTTATGGAATTAAAATATCACTTGCTTCAACGGTGAAGGAAAACATTGCGAGGAAACTTGCATGCCTGAGAGTTCTCCATACTGTTCCCAAAGGTGGGTGGAGTCCATCAATCCGCACTGGGAGAGCGTGGTGAATTACGGCCTTAACCCGTCATTGTGTTAGCAGAGCCGTGCCCTGTAGTGGGCCGATAATGGGTTGATATGATGATGATGGTCGAATTTTGACCACTACGGGACAACTGCGGGACACAGTGATAATAAATGCGAAAATACCTCTACTTGTGTTACCTTCTCACTCATATACCCACTTACTACTTTTCTAATAACCGCAAGGCCTCGAAAGGAAACAGTTAAATTTCTTAAAGATTAGTGAACACCCTCGAGGAATGAAATCAGACTTGAACTACGAGCCGCATTTTTTTACATTTTATTTGTAATTACTAGCTTATGTCAATTGTTTAAATGTCCAACTGCCAGGCGATCAGGAATTCGATATTCGAAAAATAAGTTATGTAAATAAATAAAAAGAAAATAAACGTGTGTGTACTTATATGTACACAAGATACTTTGGCATAACAGGATAAAAATCTTTTAAAAAAATGTATCTATCGCCTTATTCTGCGTCTGTAGAAAAAACTACTCTAACAATAGAAAAAGGTATGTTTCATCATTGAAAGACTTATTATAGCGCATTATCTAGTTATCTCATTATCGGAAAACCAAGTTTCATCATTAAAATTTGAGATTTTTATTTGTACAATTGAATCAATTAAATCACCGGAATGAGGCTTTTGACAATTCAAAGTTTACAGTGTCAAACCTTTTATTGAAAAACAAGATTATTGACTATAGCTTACTTCAAGGTGTCGGTTTTTCGTGACGGTGTGCGCGCGCATCGTATAGATTTACTCTCATAATTTTTCCCTGACGCGCCAAAAGAAGTACAACTTCAAAAAACAATTGCCGCGTGTATGAAATAAAAGAGTACGTAAGTAACACTAGAGAACGGGTCTAAAATGTCAGTCAGGACGAGGTTTATACCTAGTTATGAAAAGTTTTGAAATTCCACCGGAAAAGTGGGATAATATTTTTCTCGGGGCACAGCTAGTTTTCAGTAAAGTTTCCGTTTTTACTCGTCCAAACACACATTTAGGGTACATTGCCGAAAATCTGTTTGGTGTGGAGTACCTACAAGGATTGAAGAAATAATAAATTAGGTACACCATACAGATTCGCCTGCTTTTGCGGAGTATAGCAAATTAAGCTTAATTTTCACAACATAATCCAAAGACGACATCATAAGAAGTAACTGTAATTTAAATTTAAAAATGGTTTGGAATGAAATCTTTTTTTAACAATTTCGAATTAAGAAGCCCTGCTATAAGTGTATATATAATTAAGTCGTCAAAGTAAAGTAAAACTAATTATTCGATGACGAAATTAAAATTGTACCCAAACGTCACGGATCGAGTACCATAAAATTATCTCAAAAGGGACAAAATTACAAAGCAACAAGTTAAACGTAACGCCATAACCTTATTAAAGTAAACAAAAGAGAATCCGCCGGGCGTCAGCGTGGGAGACATCAATAGCGACCTAGAATAAGCACGCTCGGAACAAGCAACATTTCGCCCCCTTTTTTACTAGAGCACAGAAGGGTTAAGATTTCAGTGTATAATTACTGTAAAGGTCGCGTTTAAACACTCCACTTCTTTATAAATTTGAAGCTTAAAACTGATCTTTGATTCGCTCGATTACTAAGTAGATTATTTACCATTTATATATACATATATTATTAGTAAATTGAAATACCTGTTACCGTTGCTAACCCGTAATAAAACCCGTTGAAGCCCGCCGTTTAAAAAATTACACGTAAAAGTCATGTGACACAGTATTTAACTAGAGCCTTTAGCCTTTAGCCAAAAGCAAAGACATGGTCAATCCAAATAATTAAGGAAATTCCATGCGCTTTTAAGTTGACGTTAAAGTTAACTAGTGAATATTAAACTAGAATGTACCAGATTGAGCAGAAAAAGCGCATTTGTTTTCGAATAGCATTCGAACCGCAAGAGTGCAACGTTCACATATTTTTGTAACAATTTCACCCACACAATGTTAATAAATGAAATGGAATGGCACCGCCTACGTTATTTTGTTTTTGTACGGAACATGTTTACAGTGGCGGTTCACCGCAACTTTGTCCGCATAATGCTGTACTTACGATTGGTAATTTTTTCTCATACATGTATTAGCTATCCTACACAATAATCCAACCAACCGTGTCTTATCGCCCGCCTTTACTATTTATTACTTCGTTTGCCAGGCAGTATGTACATAGCTAGCCACGATGATTATGGTGTTAACAGTGGTATGCAGATGATATAAAATGAAGAAAATCTCCAGTACGAGTTATACAAAACTTAAGGATAGGCTTTTTAAAACTCTTACAATCCTATCCTTAAGTTTTTTTATAGCTCTTGCTGTAGATTTTCTTCATACCCTGTGCATACCCTCTACGCACGCCACTGGATGTTAGCACTAGATATATTCTAGATTCTCGATTGACTCATAAGCGGACGAAGTCGCGTGGGTCCGCTAGTTATCAATATAATTAAAAGGAAATTATACCACCTAAATAAAATAAGATTGCTTGTATTATATTATTGCAAAGGTCTCCAACATCTACACACACATACATTTGACAGCCGACCGGCGCAGAGGGCAGCGACCCTGCTTTCTGAGTCCTAGGCCGTGGTTTCGATTCCCACAACTGGAAAATGTTTGCGTGATGAACATGATTGTTTTTCAGTGTCTTGGTGTTTATATATTATAAGAATTTATGTATATTATACAAAAAAAATATTCATTCACAAAAGCTACGCTTACTTTGGGGCTAGATGGCGATGTTCTTATTGGCGTAGAATATTTATTTTATTATTTAGAATATATGTGCTGTAATATGTAATTGGACTGCTTACTTGACCTAGGTAATACAAATTAAAACGTGGGCAGAAATCTCGCTTTTACTTTGTACCATAACAGCGGCATAACGTTAAAGCCATCCCACGCAATAAACTCACTATTGAATGATAGTTGAACAAAAAGTACTAGCGGTTTCAAAGAAAACACGGTATGTTGCTCCCACATTGAGACCTTGGTTGCCATTAACATCACCGCTGGTTACAGGCTTAGAAGAGTTTCAGATAGACCCCGCCACGTCGCTGCAATGCGGGTTGGTGGGTTTTAACAATGATTACCTTATTTTCGTGATAATAATCGGCACTGACGGCTTAGAGCGCTCTAAAAGGCGTAGAGAATATTTAACGGATAAATCCTATACCAAACTATCTCCCGGGTCGGAAATCAACGAGTGCTAGACCAACGAAGCAGATCTTGCTAATAGATCACAGCTACCCGCGACTTTATCGCAGCAAAATTGCCCGTTTTCCTATATCAGTATCATCCTCTTGATGAGCGTTGACTGGGTTGATTGACTTATTGTGGTCGGTGTCGCATTTCTCAGTCAACTTATAAAAGTCCGGTCGAAAATGGTTGCGCCAATGCAGTTCCAAATATTAGGCCGGAAAAAAAATTTGCAACTTGTATTTGGGTTATGCTGCCATTCAATTGATTATGCAAGCTTAATGCGAGACGTTATGAAAATCAAGCTTAATTTGCTATACTCCGCGAAAGCAGGAGAATATGTACGGTGTAATTTATAATTTCTGTAATCCTTATCCTCCACACCAAACAGATCTTTGGCAATGTAGCCCTACGCACGTTTTGCTCCGAAACCTTGTTGACTTTACAATAAAAAAAATAAAAAAATAAATATACTACGACAATACACACATCGCCATCTAGCCCCAAAGTAAGCGTAGCTTGTGTTATGGGTACTGAGATAGCTGATGAATATTTTTTTATGAATATAATACACATAAATACTTATAATATACAGATAAACACCCAGCACTGAAAAACATTCATGTTCATCACATAAACACTCTCCAGTTGTGGGAATCGAACCCACGGCCTTGGACTCGGAAAGCAGGGTCGCTGCACAATGAATGATTGTTAAGAAGCTTAAGCATTTTAAGCAAATTAAGCTTCATTTTCATAATGTTTCTGCTTCTATTCAATATTTAATGAGGGTCAGTTATTTTGGATCAAAGATAGACACTTTATTTATTTGTAAGTAGGTACATATTTATTACCATTTCGCTGTGTCTACTAGTTAGCTTGTTCCGTGTTTTAAGCAACGTTGCTAATTACTAGATACCTTTGGTAGGCTACATACATATTTAAATAGGAAGATCAAAGGTAGGAACGTGGGCGTAATAGATTTTCCTTTGACCTCCCATAGAGGCGTAGGTTTTTTTATATATCTTTAATGATTTTAACCTTCTAATTACGAAGGAAAAATTGTTAACGAGCGCTTAAGTTTAAGACCTATTTCTGAAGTCCACGCAGATTAAGTCGCGGGCAGAAGCTAGTCATTCTATTAAAAAATCTTTTAAATTTAATGACTTTTTTTTTGTAGAAAAATGGATACAGTTTAATAAGAAATGGTTACGTCGGTATATTATTGCTCAGTGCTGTAATGAATTCAAAACATTCTGAATAGAACGTCATAATTTTATTTATTTATTATGGAGGTATTTTTTATGGTGGTAAGTTTTTTTTTTTGTTCTAAGTGTACCCTTGACTGCAATCGCACATCATGGTATAGTCACCTGTCACCAGTGACGATATAGTCTAAGATCGCTTGGTGGCACGTACTTGTCGTTGGGGTGGTAGGTAACTAGCCATGGCCAAAGCCTCACAGACTGACAGAACTCAGAAATTAGAAAATCCCAAATAATCAAACCCGCTTTACCACTTAAGGAGCACAAAAAGATACAGTTGATAGAAGTCAATCACCTGCCACTGTTTTGTTTAGACCCGACCGCGACATGTGCGCGCGCACGCGTGCAGATCGGAAGTGACGTCATGCCACCATAAAACCAATAGGCTATTATATTTATTAGGTACTACTATCCCGCGGGTCTGATTACCATCAGAGACTTTACTACTAGAGTATAGTAGCGTATTGTGCCCTTACCGCAGACTTATCGTACTTAACCGTCAAAAAAAGAAAATCTACGTTCCAAGTTTTTGTTTTATTTTGGTTTTTTTTTAACTGCACATTTATCTGTAAAAATATTACTACCTATTGGAGAAGAATTGACGATGTCCACCTTTTAGTCGACCTTCGACGGCCGATTGGCGTAGTGGGCAGTGACCCTGTTTTCATAGTCCAAGGCTGTGGGTTTGATTCCCACGTCTGGAAATATATTAATGTTTTTGGTTGGCTGGGTGTTTATCTGTATATTATAAGTATTTATGTATATTATTCGTGAATTAGTTCCGACAACACAGGCCACGCTTACTTGGGGGTTAGATAGCGATGTGTGTATTGTTTGAAGAGTGAGACGTTAATGGCGAAAGTACACTCTAAAAAAAATTGGTTATTCCTAACAAGATAGTGATTGTTGTGATCAAGCATCTTGATCCCATACGAGCCTAACATGAACATAGATACATCAAATAAGATGATAATGATTGTTTATCATAATTCAATGGACTGGGCAACTGTATTGCGCCTATTATTGTTACTTAACTAAGGCAATTAAGACCTAATTCAATATTAACATGAATAATTACTATACTAAGTCTTCTAATATATTTGACTAAGACCTTGGTCAATATTAAAATGATAATGACTAAAATGAATAATTTATCTTAATAAAATTAACTAAGACCTTGGTCATTATTAATATGATGATGACTAAAATGAATAATTTATCTTAGTAAAATTAACTAAGACCTTGGCCAATATTAATATGATAATGACTAAAATGAATAATTTATGTAAGTAAAATTAACTTAACGCATATATGCGATATCCAAGAAGCATCCTATATAGAGTGCAAGGGGCGTGGTGCCAGTGGCTTGCATGCAGGGTATGCAGATGATATAAAATGGAGAAAATCTGCACCACAATTTATAAACAACTTAAGGGTAGGAGGAATCTTAGACATAAAAATAGCCTTCCCTTAAGTTTTTTTTTTTTAAATCGTGCAGTAAATTTTCTCTATTTTATATAATCTGCATACCCTGTGCATACCCTGTACCTATGCATTATTATTTATTTAATAAAAAAATGGTTATGTAGGTATATTATTGCAAACTCAGTGCAGTAATAAATTCAAAACATTCTGAATAGAATACACGTCATAAGTTTGTGCAGCTTGCTTAAAATTTGTAGGTGCTCGTTGACTCTTGAAAGTTTGTTTAAAACAGCTCCCCGGGCGTCTTTTAAATGCGGCCACACTTATAATTTATGAAGGCAAGTCTGAGTAGATACTTAGTCTTGCTTTCATACGCTGGATATGTGGTAAAGAGCTAAATGCTGAATACCACCCTTATTGTCAACTGAACCTGCAGACTCAAATAACTAACATCGTGATTGTGCTTCGCGATGAGGAGAGAGTATTTTAGGGGTGGTAGCCTAGCGGTTAGGGCTTCGGCTACCCTTTTAGGACGAACGAGTTCGATCCCCGGCACGTACCAAAAAGATTTCAGAGTTATGCACGTTTTTAATTCATGGCTATCCTGTTAGGGAGTAAGGCCTCGGAGAGCACAGATTAATTGATTGGCGGCATGTGTTTGTAGGTAGGGCCGAACTGGACCACACAAAAGAAAATTCAGAAATTATAAATTAATAAAGAGCACAGCGCCACGGAGTACGTCCACATTCTTGCATGACTTCGTTCTTCTAGATTAGGTTAGAATTACATCATCAACTAAAACAAAAATAACATGTAAACACAAAGCATCTACCTCCGATACAAAGTTTAAGAATTCCAATAAAGCTTTTGTTATTTTTGTACGTTCGTCTAGTTTTCTATGTTGGACTAACAAATGAGCGATGACCCATATAAAATAAAGGCCGTGGGGCTTGATATGAAAGCATTGATCGTTCTATCTCCACGTGTCTTTTTATCACGTTTTTCTAGTTTTTTTTTCTGTGAAATTAAAATTGGATATTCATAGCACAATTTCCACACCCCATCGATACAGACGTGCCGTTAAGCGATTTAGCTCTAAAGCCGCGAAGATACCGAGTTATTAAAACCTAACGGGTTAGCACGCTACCAACTCAGACTATATCACCACCAGAAGAGATTGCAGTAAAAAGGGCTACTTAATAAATAAATATACTACGACAATATACACATAGCCATCTAGCCTCAAAGTAACCGTAGCTTAGGTAATAAGTACTAAGATGACTGATGAATATTTTTATGAATAATATACATAAATACTTTAAACATTCATGTTCATCACACAAACATTTTCCAGCTGTGGGAATCGAAACCACGGCCTTGAACTTAGAAAGCAAGGTCGCTGCCCACTGCGCCAATTGGCCGTCAAACGTTGGTGACAGTGAATATGTTACTATTGTAACTGGTAGTAGAGTTTTCTGTGTCTCAGTATGTCCGGCGTCTATCGCCATGCTCACATGTTCCGGTATCAAGGGAGTCCCCCCCGATCGTCAAGCCTTGGGGCTCTCATTGCGAGCTCTCGTGCTCGCCCCACTCCCCCGGTGACGTGTAGCAACCGGTCATGTGGTTATCGGCAAGTGTCCATCCGAAAATCGAAATCGAATCAAGGGCGTGTTTGCTGGTGAAACTACAGGCACCTGAGCCTCGACACATACGCCTCATGGCACACGGTACTTTGTACGACGTGTTCCTTAAATGCCCTATATATACTTATATATATATATATATGTATCTCAAAATCGCCATCATCTCATTGCCATGTACACATTTCTCATGTAATTTAGGTACGCATCATAAGTACCTACTCATTTATTAACAAAGAAAGGAAAAACAACACTACTTATTCCTTCAATCACAACACAAGGAATAAACAGCGCCAGTGAAATGCCTGCGCGCGCGCATCTGTGCCTCTTAAATTGAATGATTGCCCTGGGGGTCACACTAATTGGCGTTTTATGTTTGGCTTGTGACATGTGTCACTCAACTTTTGGTTCAGTTCAATTTAGTTCAATTAGTCCGTACCCACTACCGTTCTTATATAACTTGATTATATTTTGTAGTAAGTGCAAACCTTCCGGACTGCACGGATAGCAGGAGACTTTTTTCTACCCGGGGATAGGACAAAATTGTAAAAAAAATTAGATAACAAAAGCTGTTAATGCGTCGTAACTATGAGAGTTAGATATATTCCCACGCGGACGTTTTTGTAGGTTATTTATTAATAAAAAAAATTAAAGCCCTTTATATTTTGTAGGTTACATTTAATTATTTAGTAGGTACATCATTTTTATGCATTATTAATAGTTTTCTCAGCGCACGCCAAGAAAAGAAGTTAATAGGCAAAATTTTGCTACTTTTGGTTACATCATTGTAATTTTCCTAATGATCTCCAAATTTCTTTTTAATTAATGTTACCTATGTTAATTCGCTTTCTTTTGGCGAAGAAATGTTTAGAATCAGTCCAGAACTTTCGGAGCCTATTGGGTACAAACAAACAATCAAAAAACTCTTTCCTCTCTATAATATCTTTAGTCGCAAGGATTCAGTGACGACGAAGATAATGGGGCTAACTGAAAACCAGTGCTGCGCGTTTTAGTATGCAGCTATACTGAGCCAGCTCCTTTGTCACACCTTTTTTTTAAATTTTTATTCTTTAACAATTTATGACACAAATGCAACGTTTTATACAAATGTGTGACAATAAAGACGATTTTTCGTTCTTTCTTTCATTCAATATTAGCATAGATTAAAGACAATGATATTTGTATAAAATTATACACTACGATTGCTCGCTTAAATAAAAATTCTATCTCCAATCATTAATTGCAGTTTTCTCCAATAGCGCACGTACTTACTTCAATGCATTAGCTTCATAAATTTTCCGTAACGTATACCTTCCATATCGGTTGTTTTACCTTCCTTTCTCTCTCCACTTAATGAACATGTTATTCGACGCGCATTTAAAAAGATGGTGATAGAGATACGCTTGTATGGAATTATATTTGATGTGTGGTCGATAAAAAACCTTGTATGAAATATGTATGGAATTATATTATCTTTAAGTTTATTTATTTATGCAGCACTCGTAATAATACCAATCTCTTAGTATAGTTTTGCTATATGATTTATTGAGCAACTTTCTAGAGTAGGTACCTACCTAGGTTGTTAGTTTTACATGTTTTTTTAAGGAGTTTTGGTAAGCATCGCATTTAAACAGGGAAAAACCTTCGCAGGGTGCTTAAGGAACTTGCCCTGCAAAATGCCACCCTGTGTCTATCAAATTGAGGCGAAGTGTTAAGCCTTATGCGCCGGTAATTACACCGCCACTTTTATGATAATACTCTTATATATATATATATACTAGCTGCCCCGGCGAACTTCGTACAGCGGATAATTTTTTTTTTTTATGAGTTTTATTTTAATGTTTATTATCCTATTCCGGTCTAAGAGATATCCAAAAAATCAAATATCATAAAAATTGGTCCAGCCGTTCTTGAGTTATAAATGATGTAACTAACACAACTTTCATTTATATATAAACACTAGCGGACCCGAGCGCCATCTGTCGGGCTGATTTGTGAATCTAAACCATCCAGGGTGCCAGCCAAACGCATACCAAAAAATTCATTTAAATCGGTCCAGCCGTTTAGGAGGAGTTCTGTGACATACACACGCACACAAGAAATATATATATAAAGATCTCCGGCAAGATGATCCCTTAAATTGGACTTTGGCGCATCGGTGAGGGCTGTGATTTAAGGGTTCGATTCCCGGCAGGCAATTTGGATATTGATAATTTCTGAAATTTTCTCTGGTCTGGTCTTTCTTCTAGGCTAGTTACCACCCTACGGACAAAGGCGTGCCGCTAAGCCATTTAGCGCACCTATACGATGTCGAGTAGAAAACGATTAGGGGTATTGGTCAGACTGGTGGTGATTGATGATCTTAGACTGCATGACCACTTACCACCAGGTGAGCTTGCAGTCAAGGTCTAACTTGTAGAGGAATAAAAAAAAACTTTTGAATTTCAGAAAGATCTTCATATTGCCTTTAAGTCCGAAATATGGTCAAGAGTGACAACATTTTTGCTGTTAAAAACTACATACATATATAGATTTTATTATGGGCTTTTGTAGTTTCAATCTTATTTTGGAACACTAGCATACTTTCATTATCGTGCATAACAGTAGTGGCACCACTCGCCATGACATATCAGTATGTTTCCTATCCTGAAAGTATAAAGATCCTATGCCCATCTCAAGGATGCAAACTATGCATGTGTCTTAATTTCATCAAGATCAGTACACTGGTTGCGACGAAAATTGGTAGCAAAGAATGAAATAAACAAACACACACTCTCGCATCAATGGATGCATGGTCTGGCCAGCCTCGTGATCAATATAAACGAGCTAGTAAAATCAATTATTGTCAACGTTACGTCTCGCACAATTTCCTTTGTCACATCACACTAAACTTTTTATCGACGTGTGTCGTGATTGATATATCGACAAACATCGAACGCGGTGTGGTAAAAAGTTTGTATGGAACTTTCGATGTGCAATTTGTTTTCATACAAATCACGGACGGCTAAGTTTGTTTGTGGCAATTTGTTTTTTATCTTTTTCAGTCCCTTCTATTTATCTCGTCCACGGCGAATCGAGACGGAGACTTTGCGTTATCAACTAGCAATAAGCGCAGTGGACGGCAACCTTTTTTTTTTTTTGCCTCAGACAGAACTAAGTCCGGGATTCACTTGCGTATTCACCGCACTCTCGCTAAGTTTTCTCGTTCCCACCGTTGATGGCCTGGTCATGGCCGAATCCTCCAGGTAGGCGCACGCTACACGGCACGCCGCGCGGCCTTCTCGGGCCTGTCAATAGTCGGGTGACAAACTTCGCCACCCGCAGGAGTGGGCAGCGACCCTGCGTCCAAGGCCGTGGGTTCGATTCCCAAAACTGGGCAATGTTTGTGCGGTGAACATTATCAATATATTATCAGTACTTATGAATATTATATTCATAAGAATATTCATCAGGTATCTTAGGACCCATATCACAAGCTATGCTTACTTTGGGGCTAGATGGCGATGTGTGTTTTGTCGTAGTATATTTAACAAGGCATAACTGCAATAGTGCAATTTTAAGTATGTTTCCATTTTTCCTACAAACTTGCCTACTGTTACAATTGCCTGCTTTGAAGGTGGTTAACTAACCATAGACAAAACTCTACCACCAAACCAGACAAGAGAAAATTCGGAAATAAGAAATTGCTAAATTGTCCGTCGTTAAAATATACATATCTCTAAATCTTATAACAAGAGTAACATACACAATCAAAAACAAAAAGACACAGATTTTTGTATGGAGAATAATTCTAAATCAAGGATTGTGCCAAGTAGGTATGCTAAAAACGTAAGCATTTTGAATTCATACAACACTGCTTTCCACTTTCATTGCCATAACACTCGTAAATGTTATGCAACTGTCTCGTACTTTTATTTGGATGAACCGTACCATGACACCAAACCGGATTTGATATGAATTATTTTCGCGAGAGAACAGTTTGACCCGTGGCTGAAAATGTTACATAATCGACAGAGAGGAACAAGTGTAAAGTGCTATTTGGCTCCTTTTTTTCATAAGTTTAACCAACATAGATCTCACTCTCTTTACTGTAGTTACCTTTATTAGAGATTTCATGTTAGTTTAATATAAGTACGTTAACAATAATGTCATTATATATATATAATTCGATTTTGTTAAACCATCTCCTTTCTACCATCGAACTCGAAGCACCGTAAGAATTCGCACCGTTACGTTGTTGAAATACCATCAACGTTTTACTTCTTCCTTTCTGATCCGCACCGCAAAGGCCTGGAGTGCCCTCCCATCTTCCTTCTTCCCCGATACCTATAATTTGGGTACCTTCAAATCAAGAGTGAATAGGCATCTTCTATGCAAACGCGCTCCATCTTAGGCTGCATCACCACTTGCCATCAGGTGTGATTGCAGTCAAGCACTTGATATATTTCAAAAATAATAAAAAATACTTTTATTACTTTTACTTTTTTACGTTCTGTGAAAATGAGTACAAATATGAATAATTTCTCAAACAAAAAAAAAGAAAGTTAGATAGGTACTGTTTTAATTAATAATTATTATTGGATATTTTTTGTATTATTCACACTTACCACTTTTCTTATTCTAGCCATTAAACTAGTTGAAGTATATTTAGGCTTGGATTTTATTGCCGTTTGGACTGATTTGCGTGAACTTTTTAATTATTCAGTAAAGGGCGAAAAATACCATCAAAATATCGTCGACACTGGTCTAACTATAAATATGTCTGTTAGATAAATGCTCCAGTATGTTCAAGCACTTTTTCGACACGTGTGCGCGTCTAAGATCAAGATTTTGTTGTGATTCTACTAATACCCGTTCTATCATTTAGGTAAATCTCTTTGCCCATGGCTTAAGTGGCCACCAAATTTATAAGACCGTGAAGCATTTTATGATTTTCTCCAACTCGGCTCTTACAAAATGAAATTGTTTCGTTCAGAGCTTTTGATTAATATTTGGATTTTATTACAAAAAGGTACGCAACTGTAGGCTGGACTTCCGCCTTAAATCGCTTGACGGGCATATTTGTCGTAAGTGTCTCCAACCAGTAGAACATAGATAATACATTATGTGACAGACTAGAGTTTAGCCAACATAATCAAAATCCCCAATAGATAACACTACACTGAGTAACATTGAGAATCGCAAAGTTACTGACATAGTTCAGCAAGTAGCGAAGTTAAGGTGGTAATGAGGAGGTATTGAGCATTGAAATAGCTTGTTTTATTCAAGACAGAGAGAGAGAATATAATATCTTTATTTGCTGGAATGTGGTACTTTTGCTCTTAAAATTACTTATGTCCCTTTACATTCAAATAATTGTTATTAATTAAACGTATGCAAACATTTTTGAAAAGAAATTAAAATTATTAAAATTTTGTACAAAACTGCAAAACATTTTTCATATTAATTAAAAAAAAAATATATACTGTTTTGTTTGTTTGTTTTTAAAATATCTTTATAACCTAAATAATTGTATTACAGTTCATATCCTAGTGACTAGCCTAGGTTGAACAAATAAATAATATATTACATACAGTTTAGCAGGTTACAACACCTTTTTAAAACTTTACAGCATATAAACTAAATATTTTTAACAACTTATTGAGCCACATAACAGATGACAATAACTTGTTTTACGTAGAACTTAGTACGTTTATTAATAAAAATTAAATGCATTTAATTGTTAAAGACATTAATCCTATATGTATTAATTAAACGAGGGTAGAACTCGGAACTATGCAACAGTTACGTACAAAGCATTCACTCAGTCGTCGAGGAAGTAGTGGTGTGGTAGTCGTAAATAAATATACTACGACAATACACACATTGCCATCAAGCCCCAAAGTAAGCGAAGCTTGTGCTCTGATTTAAATATCACTTGCTTCACCGTTTGAAGTTGTTTGATATTTAAATTGCTTAAATAAAAAACGCACATAACTCCGAAAAGTCGGTGGTGCGAGCCGGGGCTCGAACTCGGTCTTCAAGAACGGAAAGCCTTACCCACTATGCTATCACCGCTCAAGTATACTTAGTTAAGGTTATGCGATAAGACGTTCTCAAACAACCTTGAGACGAATAATCATATAACAGTAGTACCTACTGTTTACCTACATTTTGTAATTTAACGAGTTACGACTATTTACTGGGTGCCGGACGTCGACAATTACACTTCATTTGCTGAAGTTTTCAGTTACACACATTCTACCTGATGATACCATCGCTCTATTTATCTCATATATTATGAAAATTAAACTTAATTTGCTATACTCCACGAACAGCAGGAGAATCTGTACGGTGTAATTTATAATTTCTTCAATCCGTATACTCCACACCAAACAGATCCTCGGTAATGTACCTTCTCTACGCACGTTTCGCTCCGGCTCAGGAGATGTTGACTTTACAATGAATAATCGTTAAGTGCAAAATTAGATTTCTATTTTCGGATGGACACTTGCCGATATGGTTTTCGGGGTTGTTCCGGCGTCACCGGGGAAGTAGGGCGAGCGCGAAAGCTCGCCATGAGAAGAGCCCCAGGGCTCGACGCCATAGGAGGGGAGTGAAAAATTTGCCAAATGCCTTTTATACCTAACGACTACTTCTATCCAATATCCAATATTATTTATCTCATACATACCAACTTCAAACTGTTTCGTTGGTCGAGTTATCTCGGGTCTACAATGATACCCATGTAGTCTTTACTAACCCCCAATAGGGCTAGCATGCGCGCTACAAGATAATTATCTATACCAGCTACTTGTATTTTTTGTAGCTATAGACGGTGCTCAAAACAGAGGGAAAAAATTAGAGGTATTGATAATGAATCAAATCTGATCGTTCAAAGTGGTTCAAAATCGCGCCCAAAGAAGTCGGTTACAAACATACAAACTAATAAAAAGCGTGTAAAAAGGAGTCAGCGATAGTTGATGCCATTTTGGTAGGTTAGTGATGTTAATATTTTTGGCTTTATATACGTTATAAAAAAGCGGTGATAGCGCATTGGGTAGGAGCTAGACGTCACTTTCGGGGGGCCGAGTTCGAATCCCAGCACGCACCCCTAACTTGCCTAAGTTAGGTGCGTTTTAAGTAATTAAAATATCACTTGCTTCAATGGTGACGGAAAACATCGTGAGGAAACCTACATGCCTAAGAGTTCTACACAATGTTCTCAAAGGTGTGTGGAGTTCACCAATCCGCACTGGGCCAGCATGGTGGACTACGGCCTTATCTCTTTCTAATTGTGGGAGGTGACCCATGCTCTGTAGTGGACCGGTAATGGGTTGATTTGATTATGATGATGTTATAAAATATGTATATTTTCACACTATACTTCACCTACAGTTGGAAATAGTTTTTCGAAGTGACGATTCGATAGCCTAAAACTGTGCTTGACTTAGATTCTGACTTACATAGAATAGTTGGCAAGGTCTTATTACATGCTGTTTCTTCGAGTGTAGAGAACAATTAGTATCATTATCATCCGCAGCCTATTAATGTCCCAAAGCTGGGCTAAAAGTCCCACTCCCATAGGAGAGACGGTCTTCATAAACCCACCACGCAGCTTCATTGCGGGGTGGTGGGCTTTAGCGACTATTGTCACGAGGTACTGCTTATAACCGGGACCGATGGCTTACCGTTCTCCGCAAGGCACGGGACAGAGCAATAGTTTTATGAAGACTCATTAAATTTAGAGAATGTCTGTTTGCTACTTACAACAATGTAATAACAACCTTATAGTTACTTGAACTATGCAACAACTATATAGATACAACTATGGTTGTGTATATTAGTAGTACAAGTTGCAAACCTCAAACAAGGGATGTGAGTGTTAACAAACATTTAAAGCTATAAATTGTCCCATGACATCTCATAACTGGCGCCCAACGTGGGGCCGCTACTACCATAATGGTTTTCAAGAAATACTAGTTTTTAGTATAACTAATCTTATTGCAATGTAAATAGAGACCGAATCCGTTTGTTGCATACGTTAGGTTAAAATAAAGTATAAAATTAAAGGAAAGTAGACTTTACCCATTTAATAATAAGGTACTAAGTAAAATTGCACGAGCATTAAGGTTAAGCAGAGGGGAGCTGGCCAAGAAAACTCTTTAACTGAGAATCGATAGGAAAATCGTTTGGTTCCGCATACAATTTACACGCTACACATATAAGAGCATACCCACATAATTGTTAGTCTAGACTTGAGATATTTATTACATAATTATATTGCGTGTTATTTGGTTCGTTTAAGTGTTTATCCAAATGCTGATTTCGTTTTATTATACTCGACCGCATTTAAAACACTTGTACAATAATAATTACAATAACTTACATCGAATTTTGGAGTCGGTTTTAAATAAACAATTTACTAAAAGAAGTGAACGTTATTTATCTCGAGCGCACTGTATGATCTTCACCTTGCCGCATTACATGCCTTATGCCAGATAAGGAGTAATTCTATCAATTGAAAGATTAACAATGTTTTACTGAAAGTCGGTACAATTAGCAAGCAATGTGTGACTTTATAAGTATCATTAATATATATTAAATATAGAACGAGACCTTAAAGTGAGCCCTGTGAGACGCCCATTAAATAAGACGATCCATACTACTTTTAGAGACTAGTTATATACAAAATACTCCACAGTCATTGAAATCCTAGCTAATATAAGAAGGTGTTTTGGTTTGTCCATCCTCCACGCTTTAACTCAGCAACCAACAACTTTTTTCATAAAAGAACGCGGGTAACTGGTGTGTTTGTTTGTTTGTCCTTCCTAAGCCTTCTAACTAGCTAACTTCTAGAGTTAGTTTAAAGGACGGAGAGTAACGTAGATGGGTTAGAAACTTCTTTATACGAAGAAAAGAAACGATTCTCACGGGATTTGTAAAAAAAAATAATGAACGCGGACGATGAACGCGTGCAACAGCTAGTAGCATATAATATATTTATGAAAGCACACAAAAAAACTACACAGTTTATTTACTTCCACCAAAACAAGTCCCAAACATCTAATAAAGCCGAAACACGTTATTGATTTAAAATTACAAACATCATACTGGGGCCTGGGCGCACCCTCGACATTACCACGCCGGTGTTCTCATTCAGGGCCCCCCGTCTGGCCTTCGGGCAATTTGTCAAATACCCCGACCTACCCCCAAGCGGTGCACAGCCACTGCTTAGGGTTCTAACAAAGGTAGACAGAATTAAATGAAGACAAGACTCTTCCAACACGCCCTTACAACAATGTAGGATCTGTGTTTTGGAAAGAATTGTAAGAAATTTTCATGTATTGCCGAAAATTATTAAGTTTTTGTTTATTACCTTAGTTATATGTTTCGTTATTAAAATAATTTAATTTATTTCAACTCATTATTCCTTAATGGAATACATGACATTAGTTTCAACATTCATTATATCAACCCTCGGGAAAATATAATACTTTTTAACTTTATACTGATCTGTAGTAAACATGCGGATTTATAGGTCCCACATTGTTTATTGGATGTGGTACTAATCTTTGTAATGTTTAGTTATATTTGGAACCAGTGTTCTTAGCAGGTCCTTCAAAACAATAGCTATATCATCCACAGACAAATCATTGAGTGATTTTACAACTTGATGGCTTCATGTATCATCATTTAAGTAAGATTTTTATCAATTTAAATATTGGTACAATTACATTGTAACCTCACCTCTTGTTCTTAAGACGATCTTAATTATTCTAATATTTGTATGTACTAATGAACACTTGTTTATGCTAATAAGAGTTTAATTTTTTTTATCGAGCCAACTTATTTAAATATTAGTTGGATTAGATAATTTCTTGCCTTTGATAGCCCAACATTTGCGGAAGGTTATAGATTACAACACACTACGTATCCTTAAGAGCCTTGCAAACGAACTACTTAATAGCGAAGGCGGGTTAGGATTCATTGGGTAAGAATAGTGGGCGAAAGTTTGTAATGGAAAAATTGACTTCTCAGAAGTTGTTATAGATGAAAGAAGTCTCAAAGAACCCCTGGTTACGTCATAGTTTAACCTAAGAATAAAGTATGGTTTATCTATATTCACGCGTTTTAGTATTGCATTAATGCACTACTGCTTGCATCATGTTTATGTTGGTTAATGGCCCAATAAAACCATTCATCTGATCCCTGAATGACACACATGTTCTGACTTTGAATGGATGAACCACGTTATTGAAACAGTCGACTTCCTCGTTGATGTTTTTTTTTCTAAATTTATTTGTTGTTCTTTGAACATCTTAGTGACATATGAGATTATGACAGCGCTTTAGTTAAAAGTATCTTAACAAAAATATAAATCTAATTATACATTCTAAAATCAACTCATAGAAGGCTCTTGCGGCTAAAGAAATAGGTTTCTCAGGGATTCTTTCATTAATACTCAAATTTGCTAAATTTAAATTATAACTCTTTCTCATCGTGTCTTGAAAACTCTAACTCCGAGCGCGTTCGCCTTCACAGTATCTTGTGATTAGCATGTTCGACTATGGATCAAAAGATTAAGAATTTGATTGGGGTCGGTTATAAAACTTGTAGGTTTCTGGGTTCTCTGTACAAGTTTGGAGTTTAGAAAATGGTGTAGGTCCTTATCATTATTACAAAGATTCAAATTTCAAAATGGCCTACTTTTAAAACGGACACTGAGACTGGTTCGGAAGGCTGATTCTACTGATAAGAAGCTGGCAAGAAACACACATATGATAAAAAACGATAAAGCCGCATTGAAGCTGTGTGGGTTGTATTAAATCTTAATCTTTCGTTCCTATAGGGGAGATGGAAGCAGAACCTACTGGGACTGTTAAAAAACAAAGGATGTTAGGAAGATAGATGAAGATTATAAGAAAATCTATTTTGTACTAAGAGTAGCTAAATAAATAGGAGTTATTTATTTTGCAACGTCAAAGTTTAGTTACTCAACGAGCGATTCAGTATTTTCACGTAATCCATATAAGAACCATAGTCACCGACCTAGCTCAGCGATTCGCAAACCTTAAGTTGCAACGGGCGGGGCACATCCCTCCAATGATCTATGTCTGCACTGTAAGATGTCTATCGGTCGTAAAGTCGACACGACTACTTTTACGTTAGACCAGAGTTTGCCTGTACTAACTTAGTGATAATAATAATGACTTACCTTTATCTTACTCCCAAAACTTTAAATATAAAATATTGGCCATGCTCGAAACTTAACCATGCCTCAACTTGAAGGAAAAAATTTGGACCCCTTTTTAATAAAATTGCGCGGACGCAGGAGTATGAAATTTCCCACACTTATAGTTGATATAGACAAAGAGTGCAGAATACTACATTTTTTTTTAATTTTACATAATTAATACATTTCATCAATAAAAAAACATTACACATAATACCGCGTATGAGACAAACAAACGCATGATATATACTCAATTTAAATTATTTTATTTGGATAATTTGAACTTGTTTCAAAGAAATATGCAGTGTCAATGCCTTGCCAAAATCTGTTATTATAGAACTTTAATAATAATGTTTAAACTCATTAGTTAAATTTTGATCGAATTTTGATCACTGGGCGACCACGGGTAATCTTTAAAAACATTTTTATCAATACCAAAACAAGAGTTATCTTCGCCTGCTACAAGGCGAGGAACGGGTAGTCCGCAGTCCGCACTGTCCAGATATTATCGGCATCAACGTTTACCGTATTATTGCACTCTCATTAGGAATTACTCGGCGTAATACATTTCAAGAGCCAAGTGGAAGTAATATAACTATCAATTGTATGACAGCTGAGAAAATAATCCTCTAATCCTCAAACGGATAAACAGATGTGAATCAAGCATAGAGCGTCTAAGCGAACCATTGCGATTAAACACTCTTTGGAATGAACACATGAATTTTACGATAACAGCTAACATTATGAGCGATCAAACATATCGAGTTGTTAATTGTTATTATACCACTTTATTTGTACACCACATCAAGAATATTTACAAGAAATGAAAAAAGGAAACATGAAGAAAGAAATAGAATACAAGAGGCGGCGGTGAATGGCAGATATCGCGCAAGACAACCTTAGATTATGGGAAAAAAAAGAGGAGAACATACTGCAGGTGGTACAATTTTTTTTAAATACATACATGCGAATTACTATATTGTTGATACGTTGTATAGTTTGCAATCATTTTGATAGCACTTTACGCCTATTCTGTATCTAAGTGGATATTAAACTACTTTATAAATTATAAAAAGTTATCTACGCATTTAATCGAGATACACAAGGTACCTGTGGCGTGATCTTCGTTGGCAACTTAACAGATTTAAAAAAGGGTTTCGCAGAAGCAAAATAAGCCTGCTGAGTTTAGAGCGGTCAAAAAGTTTGGGCGACTGTACGTTTTATTTCCGCAGTCAAAAACAAGTGAAAGTCTATCAAGGAAACCCTAGCTCCTAGCGCACAGGTTGCAGTATTATAACATAACGTCAACGCTCTCATTCACAAAACAATAGCTTTTTAGTCACGCCTTTCAAATTTACAAAGGGCCGGGAATACAATATGTAGAAATAAAACAACACCTTACGTCGTCGTTAAGGAGGTCGTCGACTTGATACAGGAAAGAAAATAGACTCTAGGATTGTGTAACAAATGTTTTAATTTGCAATGTGACAAAATTCGTGCATCGTCAAGAGATTGATAATATTGGATTACAATAATTATAGTTTTCAAATAAACAAACTAAATCGCTTTCGAATTTATAATATTAATATTGATTTACATTTTGAACATAAAATTGTGTCTATGTTTTGTAACAACTTAGGTGCAATTAAAAAGATACTTTTTTTTTTGTGGCAAACCAGAACCTCGTTCTTAGTTTAAATGTGTTAACTTTTCTTGGTTTTAGATTCCACACTTAACACTTCTTTAGTCTAGAAAACTCAACTAAAATGTGTTCTTTACAGCTCATTTTTCCGCATGCCCTCCACTTTTAACCGCACATAATTATGTACGTATCAATGTAACTTAATTGTTGACTAACAAAGTGTTATAATGAAAGTTAAAATTTTCTAGGTATATTCTATAATCTGAAAACGTAACTGATACCTGTGTTATATGAATAGCTTATCAACTCATATTAACTTTACTGTTTGGTAATAAATACCAATATCTAGTGAGTAATCTTGACACACTTCAAAAAGATAATTTCACTGATAAAGCGTTAAATAAAATTTGAGTAACACTAGCATTGATATGTTTTGTAATATACCATTGAAGACGTTCATGCTGACAGTTCTTGTATGATGGTGTCAAAAATCTTTTCGACTTCAATGTCAACAAGAAAGGAGACTTACACCTAAAAAAAATAATCATTATAATTCAAAAACATCTGAAGGCAGATTTAGAATTCAACTCTAAAAAAAAGGAATAACGCAATGAAATTTAATCTGACAATTTATGATTTTGGATTAGGTTAATAAAATACATCTATGCCCCTAAAGATTAATTAGACATTACCTGACCTACATTAGACATAACATTACCTTACCTTTATCAAAAATATAAAACAAAATGGTGCCAAACCTCTAATCAGATCCGATAGTAAGCAAGCATTGGAAGACGGAACACACTCTTAAGAATCACGTAATTAAAAAAATGAGTAACCAGATGGCCGAACAATGCCAATTTTTAAATTAGAAAATGGCGCCATAAAACCGCCGTCTACTACGCCATACAACTTTTTTCATCAAATTTATCGTCGTAAGGATATTAAAGATACAGGCGTTCAGAAGGTATAATATTGAATAAAGAAACTACATTATTTTTACTAACTACGAAAACATAACACTGCTTTTTTGGGCTATCATGTAACAAGATACGTCTATACATAAAACAATCGGGCTCACAAAATCGCTATCGATTCCAAATTCCAGTGCTTTACCGTTTGTAGATTCAAAACTGCTTCATCAGTATTCGATAGTAGAATCAACTCCAATTCCGTGCTCAAAGCTCTCAACATTCGTTAGTCTATCCTGAATCAAATTTAAACTAAACCAATGTATTTAAGTAATGGGGATGAACAAATTTCTAAATTATTAACCACTCCGATACAAATGATGGTTGATTATTTCGATTCAGAAATGTATTTCGAATGTAAGCTTCATCGGTTTCAATTTCAAGGGGAAGGGAGGGATAGAATCCTATTGATCAAGAGTATCAATTTGCAATAACTGATACTGCATTAGTTACCAAAATTTATGGAAGTGTTAGATTTAATAACCCAGGTGATAATGATTTGTGTGTGTGTGTATTTTTGATAAAACTTACTTTTTCCAATCACCTTAAATTAAGCACTGTTACGTGCTAATAGTTAAACTAATATGTTACATATTATAAGTATGTATGTATTTTATTCATTTAAATATTCATCAGTCATCTAAGTACCCAAAAAACAAGGTACGCTTCCTTTGGGGCTAGATGGCGTTGTGTGAATTGTCGTAGTATATTTATTTATTATTTTATTATATACGTTACATCAAAAAATATTCGTATAAATATAAGGGTTCCAAACACGTCTTGGTCTAACGAGAAGGACACCACTATCTTAGCCGGGTGTTTTATCATTCCTTCAAAACTGAGTTTATACAAAAATGTTCCTTTTCCAATGAAGGGCCTTTTCCTCTTACAATGAGAAGGGTTAAGGCCGCCACGCTGGCCCAGTGCGGATTGGTGGACTCCACACGCCTTTGAGAAAATTATGGAGAACTCTCAGGCATGCAGGTTTTCACATAATTTTTTCCTTCATTGTTGAAGCAAGTGATATTTCAGTAGCTTTAAACGCACATAACACCAAATGTTAGAGGTGCGTGCTGGAGATGGACAAAAATAGATCGCCAATTATTGTTTTTCAGTTTCTCTAGAGCATAGCGATATTCTCAAATTAAATAAAACGTCCGAAATCATGTATTACTTCAAATTTGTGTCCGAATTCGGCGCACTATCGATCCGCATACTGCAATTGCACCGCTTCAAATGATTTACTGGGGAGGGGTCTTTGGGATAAGTTTGCATGACACTTATTACAAGTGCTGTAAGGGTCAAAACAGATTTACGTTCAATGATGGGGAATACGCATGGGGTTCCAAAAAGCCAGGCCCCACGTGTTCACATGCATTATTGCGTGATCTATATATTTCTTTCTACATTATAATAAAACTTGCCGGGTCGCTGTTTGCTTTGTAGTGGATGTTTGGTAGAAAGTTAGTGTTTTAACGGTAACTGTAAATAAATAGTAGTATTATTAGTGATAACCTAGTGGCTAGGAGTTCGGCCTTTTTATTAGAAGAAATGAGTTTGATCAGCAAGCACCTTGCCTATTCGGAGATACGTGCGTTTTTAGCAATGAAACATATAATCTATCTTCAATATTGAAGAAATACATTGTGAGGAAAATTGTAAGTTCTCAATAATGGTCTCAGAGGCGTCTGTCTGAGTAAACCCTTCTAACTTTGGGACTCGTGTCTCGTAGTGTGTGTAGGAAATAGTATGCTCTCCGTCCTTACAACTTACTACACAGCCAAAAAAAAGGCTAGAGCGCGAAGGAAGGACAAACAAACAAACACATTATCACATTTATAAAATTAATAAGGATGAAGCTGACTACAAGAAGGGTATTCAACAAGCACATTTGAACAGAAGTTTGACCATATTTCTTTTAACTATAAATCTCTTTGTATGATCTAAAAGGCGATGGCGCGGAAAGGTTATAGGAAACCATTAAACATTGTTCGATTTGCGATGAACCTTCCCATGAACTTGGTATTGATTTCCTGAAAAAGAGGGCAACGGCCACCGCAGAGCGGTATGACGCAGTATAGAAACTGCCGTCTGTAATGCTTATGTTACAATAAAAATACATAAATGTGACACTTAAGAAAAACGCATTAGAGGATATAATGGCTTGGGAGATTTTGAAACCACTTGTTTAAACAGAACCTGCCGATGTTGAGAACATCTGTAAGCCAGTGAAGTAATAAAACACGACTCAATAAACACAGTGTCACGAAATGTCGTAAATGTATCGTAAACATGTTTTTTTTTTCTCGTACGTAGCGGGCAAAACAGGGAAATAAATATCATATCATTGAAGGAACGCAATTTAGTAACAAATCCAATAATAAAGAAAAGGTGAGTAACGTTGCCAGAGCAGTTTTTAACTTGGCAACTGGGCTCGTTTCTTAACGGTCGTTTTGAACACTTAATTATGGTCAGTTGAGGCTAAAGATGTAGCGGTGATAGCCTCCGGCTTATTAACGTGGGTAAGGCTCCAGATAACCTTTCGGGTTACCAAATTGAATCCCCCTCACGCTCTTGTAAGTTTTCGGAAGTTACGTGAGTTTCAAATCTAAGCAATAAAACATCTCTTGCTTTAACCGTAAAGGAGAACATCGTGACTTAACCTGCATGCCGAAGAATTCACCATAAAGTTATCAAAGACGTGTAAATTCTACTATTCATTCGGAGAGGAGACCCGTGCCCTGTAGTAGAAGGGTCATGGGTTGATGATGACGCTAAAAATCTGAGTTTAAAAAGTTTGCTAAAACCCCGAAACCTCTTAGTTCCTTCAAGACACTTTTCTAAACACCTATAAATGTGTCACAAGAGCACCTATCTCCAAAAGATTGTAACCGAGACAATATTGGTGTAACAAAGTTTTTATCGCTCAGAAAAATGCTCTCATTCAGTTTTATAAACCGATACTACGGTCAGTTGTATTGTCTGAAAAAAAAAACGCGATGCAAGAGACAACAATAGTTTCACGCTCAATTTCATTTGAACGGAGGACAAACCCGAAAGGTTTTTTGCTGAGGTTGCTTAAAACATCCCCCTCAATTACGTAGCTTTTCATTGATTCATTACGATCAGTTACATCCCTAAAATACTATCATACATATTGCTTACACACTATTATTGATATGCGTAATAATGAAGTCGAATCAGGTATTGTCTCTTCTGACAGTTCTAGTATTAGCCGAATTGCTGCCCAGCTACGGACCAAGTTGCCTGCCGGCTAGCTCACTATCATATTATAGGCAAAATACTCGCAGTTTTTATTATTTAGACTATTAAATAGTAATCGGCCAAAAGGGCCTTTAATACAAAAAAAAAAAATGGTAGTTAACAGATATTGAGAAAGTAGGTAATTAGCACACACGTTATTATGTATCTAAAAGCACAAAATTACTGTGATATTATTAATATGAAGCGGTTGAATTTTGGCGTCAAATAACCGATCGATGGAAAATTTGGCTTTGAATGTTAATAGAAATGAAATGACCTATCAAAATAGTTTTTTACGTAAAACGTTTACAAACGCTATCGAATAACGACTTGAAATTTAAAATAATACTTGTTCGTCTTAAGGATTAGTCATATATATACTAAAAGGAAACAAGATCCGACCGGTTTCCATTCTCCCAGCCAGATTTGTTATGTCATCTATTAAAACATATGGGTGTGTCCTAAATTATTCTGAACCCGAACATATGGGATGGATGAAAGTGACAAACGTAACATAAATAGGTAAGATCAGGCCAGCTATGCCCGAAGTTTAGAAAGGAGATTCATTAGAAGAACCAGATTACGATACCGCTCAACTAGTTAGGAACCTGATAATATAGCGGGAAATGATTTTGGAGAGTTAATAGAATAATACCTAGCGGTAATAGCCTAGTGGTAAGGACTCCGGCTTCACTTTTGGCAGGCCGAGTTCGAATCCCGGCACGTAGCTCTAACTTTTCTAATTTATGAGCGCTTATGTAAAACATCGTGAGGAAACCTGCATGCATGAATATTCTCCATAATTTTCACAAAGGCATGTGAAGCCAATCCGCACTGGACCAGCGTGGTGGACTACGGGTTAAGCTCTATTGGCCTTGGGTCCATCTCATTTTGGGTCCCGTGCCCTGTAGTTGGCCGGTAATGGGTTGTTAAGACGATGACGATGATGATGACGATGATGATAATGATGGTCCCTTGGTGCTGAAATGGCGACCCAATGCTCTCAGAATTGATATCACCCGTAGAACCCTCACTAACACAGAAGTTAATAATTAATCTCATCCAAAATCATCAAATGAAAGATGTATAAATTAGTAGTACTATCCGGAAGTTGTACTACTAAATTAAAAAGAATAGAATTTCGGGCGTAAGACGACCAACGATGCCAAAAGGCCAAGGGACACCAAACCTTGGATTAGGAAAAAACCCTAAAAAACCTTTATATCCAGCTTATGGGCATCTATCGGATGAGACTTCAAAAAAAAAGTTATTTCAAAGAAAATCTCTTACTTGCGAAATAAGTTTTGATTTCAGAAACATTTCCTGAGTTATAAAAGACCTCAGTGCCAAAACAAAAATTTGGCAACAGTGAATTGATTTATAGTTTTTAATAAACATTAATTTACCAAAAGTGGGTTAGAAGATAAATCATAATACATTTACATCTGACGATTTCAATCGTTACGTATCTAATGTATTTACATTGCAAAACAAAACGACCAAATTGTGGAAGCATCGAAAACTTACAAACAACAAAGTAATATCCTTTGTAATAAAGGAAATTCCTTCAACATAATGTATCTCTCGCAAAACGGGCTTTGACATAAATCCTCTAATCTATTCTCTATCCCTCCGATCTCGTTTAATATAATCCGTATACAATCAACGCTAATTGTATATTGGGGGACAAATTATTGTGAATATGCTCTGAACACATCGCATCACATTCCCGTAGGTACTTAACCTAGGTTTGATCATAATTTTGATGAAGACCTCCGGGGGACGGATGTGGGGAATCCATCTCCCGTTGGAGATAAGACCTCGGGTCAGAAGGTGCAGCCTGTGTTCCCCATACGCCTTCGGCGATTTGTAGAATCATTTTAGGGTCTCAGAGGAGGGTCTGCCACGGCGGGCGCCGCTAGCTGGGTCGCGGTTGTGTGCGAAATCGTTCCGAGGCGACTTGTTGGAACACCGTAAGGTTTTAGCCGGTACGAGTCCGAGATAACCTGTGCCTCCCCGTGGTGCGGTGGTATCCAAGAGGATTTCCCCACGAAAAAAAAAATTGATTTATTATAATTCCAACGTATATTCGACTTGCAACCAGATTTTAGTAATATTATGATCGCTGCATGCTTTTATGCCTAGCAGGACATATTATACTCGTAGCAAGCGGTGTTAGCTCAGTGGGTAGTAGCTCGACTTCACTTTCGGAGGGGCGAGTTCGAATCCCAGCACGCATCTCCAAGTTATGTGCGTTTTAAGTTATGAAAATATCACTGGCCTCAATGGTGAAGGAAAACATCGTGAGGAAACCTGCATGCCTAAGAGTCCTTTAGATAACGTTCTCAAAGGTGTGTGGAGTATACGAATCAGCACTGGGCCAGCGTGGTGGACTACGGCCTTATCCCCTTCCCTTTGTGGGAGGAGACGCGTGCCCTGTAGTGGGCCGGTACTGGGTTGATATGATTATGATAATGATGATGAGTACATGCAGTGGCGTGCACTTCATACTTGCACAAAAGCACTGCATACCCAAATAATTTTATATAACTCGAATTGGAGGGGAATTATTCCATTTTATGCCAAGCACCTGCTCTATGCATACCCTGGTCAAAAACCCTGTGCACGCCACTGAGTACATGTAGCACAACGCTGAGCTGGAACCTTTTACTCGGTTGTACCTATAACACATCACACACACACACACACACACACACAGCTTTATCCATGCGCTTCTTTTATTCTAGTAGTGGGAGTATATGGTGGTTGCATCTAATGTAATTTACCTAATGAGCACGCAAGGTTTTGCAAATTGTTATGTGTTTTCTTTCTTTCTTTTTCTTTACACGGCATAGTACCGAAACGTCAAATCACTTGGCGGCACTTCCACGTCCACCGCCGAAGCCGCCCAGCAGTACAAACAGGAAATTCAGATAGGTATAATAACCAAATTTACCCCTCCAGAAATCGAACCCGGCACCTCGCAACAATAGCACCACAGCGTCAACCACTGTCTGGAGCAGTCTTCGTATCGTATTCTACACAGTGGATAATGGACGGATTAAGGATATGGCGCATCGAGCGGAAGAAATAGACATTCGGACAAATTCAATTTCGTTAAGGGCCGGCCTATATCATGCGGTAACCAGTGGCCTCAGTTCAAGATTTGCTCGCTCGCAATCGAAGAGTCGTTATCGAGTATGGCACCACCTGAACCACAGAGTAAAATGGATCTTATCTGCATCATGTTGAAGCTCAAATTTGCCTACAATTCTTCAGCTCTTCTCTTGACAGAAAGTTTGTAATACAGAAATTAGTAAAAAAAAGTGCCATTAGGTCCATTTTACTTTAACGGTACAGAGTTTGATTTGCGAAACTCGATAAACGAACGAACACGCGGTCAACGATATACATACACACCGAAGTTTTAAATTAAATAACTTTCCAGAGTGTTATTCCATTCCGACGGCAATTCGAGATTAGTTATTTCGACTAAATTTAATCGAATCGTAATCAAAAATCTATCGAAATCAAACTCTTGACTACACACACGATTATTTTCAAATGAACCGACTTCAGTATATTGAAATACACTATCGAGCTTTATAGGCGCTTGCAGTTCTAATAAGACTGTCTTGAAAACTAATAAACAGATTTTGATTGTCACCGCCGTGTACCTGTACACAGTCGCCCACTATAGGCATATCTGCCAGGTTGGTCTAGTGCTCGTGCCACAAGCTCGTAGGTAGGAAAGTAGTGGTGTGCATTCCCGTGCTTCGGAGAGCAAGTTAATTCACCGGTCCCGATTGTTGTAAAGCTACCAACCCGCACTGAAGCTGGGTGGTAAAAACGTTATCTGTGAGAGGAGGCCATTGCCCAGCAGTGGGCACAGACCCTCAAAAACCGGATTTGCTTCGACAAACGAAATATCCTCAGATTTTGACTTTACAACATACAATTGCAAAGTATATATGCAATATTTTTTTGCATTCATGTTTCATAATCTCAACCACAAGTCGTCCAATGCTGGACATAGGTTTTGTGCCGCTTGTATCCAGTGACTTCCTGCAACTCGTTTTATGTAGTCTGTTCACCTCGTGGGTCTACCAACACTGCGGTTTTAAGTGCGGGTTCGCTACTCCAGCATCTTGGTGTAAGTAAAAGCTAACCTGATAATTTTGTGCTCCGACCCGAGAATAGAACCAAAGGCTTCGCAATCCACGTGCAGAATAACTGTCTCTATGGATCCAACCATAGAGGCAGTTATTCTACTAATAAAATAGGTATTGAACAATAAGGGCTAACTAACTATTTAAGAGGCGCTTGATTTATCTTCCATCTTCGAGGCGTGCGTTTCGGGCGTGACGGATGCCAATCAATCCTGTTTGAACCCTGCTTTGTTACCGCTAGAGCGATTTATAAAATAGGACTTGATAGACGTCTCTTCCTGCCCAGACTGGGTCCGGTCTATTACAGTACTTTTGTCTCACGAACCAGGCATGCATGTTTAGTCACGAAATTCTAAATTCAAAAATGTTTTTTTCATTTAGACCTTATCACATGCAATTATGAAGCGTTCCTACGTATAATGTTACCACTTAAGGTGATTACTGCATTCGTTAACTTAAAACTAAAGCTAGGAGCTAGAAGTTTAAAATACATAGGAGTAAATGTATTTCCTAGTCTAACTGCTCGGGTTCCAATGATGGATACATTTGTTGGGCCAAGGTCCGGCCGAACGACCGATCCGGCCGATCTCGGCAACAAATAAATTGGTTTATCTGTGAGTTAGTTACTGCCTTATCTAATAAGTACGTACATGAGATTTCTAAAGGTTTACTATTTATTCAAGAGAGAGTTTCATTTAGGGATAAGTCATTATGTGTCAGTTGAAAGTTATCTTCCACATATTGCTTCTGTAATTTTTTTTATTATAATCGTCATCATGTCAACCCGACCCACAACAGCGCACGGTACTCCTCCCACAATAGGAAAGGGTTAAAGGCCATAATTCACCAGGCTGGCCCAGTGCGGATTGGTGGACTCCACCAAACTTTGAGAACATTATTCAGAACTCCCATCATGTCACGATGTTTTCCTTCATCGTTGAAGCGAGTGATAGTTATTTATTTAAAACACACATAACTTAGAAAAGTTAGAGGTGCGTGCTGGAATTCGAACTCAGCCCCCCGAAAGTTTATTCGAGCTCCTACCCAATGGGCTATCACCGCTAATAATTTGCTTATCATACGCTGTAAGAAATAATATCAAAAGTATCACGACTTTGGTCTATCAGCAAACCTTGAAGAAAAAGAAGTGAGGGTGTTTTAAACGAACATTGATTGCACTTCGACTCTAAGGCTTGGTGATCTCTGAGGTAATTTCTCAAAACTGAGAGGATATGTAAACAAAAAACTAAATATAGTAGTTTTTATTAATAAAGGTAGTTTATGCCCGCGCTTTCGGCCCCAAATTATACATCCGTCTATCGAGGATCTTCACTAATATTATAAATGCGAAAGTGTACTTGTTTATTTATCAATCCTTCACGTCATAACTAAGCAACTAATCAACGTAGTCGAAAGGACGTAAAGTAACATAGACTACTTTTCATCCCAGGAAAAAAAAATCCCATAGGATTAAAAAAAAAACCGTAATAAACGCGGAAGAAGAACGGGGGCGACATGACAGCTAGTCAGATTACAATCTATGAAATACTGTTTAAACAAAATTCACCATGAACAAAAGCAATTTAATGTACAACCACTGTCTGCGTTGAATATGTAAGCAGTCTTGTGTACGCGATTAAAATACTTTAGGTAAGTAGGTACTGTTTTTTTTTTTTTTTGTTGTAAACATTAACAAAGCTTTGTATGCAAAGCACAAAGAAAGCTTAGCATATATACACAGTGGCCTAATTTTTTAACTCGCAAAACCTTGAGAACATCGCCTTCTTACTTTGTAAAGATTGTACTTGAAGAGTTGGTTGCTAGCCCAATTTTGAGGAAAACTTCATTATAAACTACAGCTTTCCTCAAAATTGGGCTTCAAATTCTAAATGTCTTCAAATTCTAAATGTCTTCAAATTCTAAAGGGATTAAACAAACTCACGAGATATCAGGCCATTCAGGCCAAAAATCTTTTTTGTATTACACAGTCAAATTATGAGGTAGGCAGGTGACCTAGTCGACATAAAGGGCCGTACCCCGACCCACTACGTCGACTCGGTCGGATTGTGTAGGATAGCAGACGAAAGTTTGTAAGCGGCTGAAGTCGCGGTGACTTCAGAAGTATATAGACATGCTCGTAATTCAACTAAGTTAATCAAATAAACAAACAAACTAACTAACCGAGATTATTAAATCAAAATGTTCAAGTTATTAATGCAAGCTACACACGTCCAGAAACTTATTAGGTCGGTTTGGCCCGGCGCGGCAGCTAGGCTGCGCCTGCGCATATCTGAATTATAATACAAAGCAAAAAGAGAGTGTCAACAGAGCATCATAAATACTTCGAGAAATAGATCGAATAATTGATCTAATGGGGTCGTATTCGTAGAATAACAGCTTTAGTGCCATTGCAATGCTGACTTTTAAGCTGAAAGACAATTTAAACAGAGTATCCCAAACCCAGCAATATCCAGTTTATATAAATTTACAAATTACATTTATTCTTTCAAATCGTCCTTACATTCTAAAAACATCGATCAAAATCCTCTTTTCCTATATTAACTCTAGCGTTCAACTTTAGTAATAAAATACCCTGGGCATTAATTATCTGTTGCCGGTCCACCAGCCCTTTTGTTCCCGCAAATGTCGTGCCACTAAGGGACCATAATGGACAGCGGGCAGCGGCGTCCTCTGTCCTACCACTACTATCTATTGTGATCACCAACCCGTCTGCCCAGTGTGGTTATTATGGGCAAACCATCCCGTTGGGATAGGCCTCTAGTCCAGCAGTGGACTCTTATAGCTATTGATGATGATTAAATGTCTATTACATTTCGATTGAAAGAACCTTTTATTCCCACCTTTGTTCGAAAAGGTAACAAAATTAACGCCACAAAATTTCGAGAGCAGTAACGATTTCAATACCATATAGCCTGACCATCAGGTTGTTCCTGGGATAAAATCAGTGCGTGTGTGGCCGCTTTAAGGCGAGTGCAGTGGCCTTGCGCGACCATGAATCATTCTGTCAAGTGCAAGTACATCGAGCTGATCGAATTAGACCGCGATATCATATAGGCGGTCCGGACTCCGGATTTATTTTGGGAAGAGGGTGGCGTGAATTACTTGTTGTGGCTTAGAGGTTTTAGACTTGACGGCTCTGATCAATGATATTTCAATTTCAATGTACATAATGTTACATTTATAATACAATATTTAACAATAATTCTAATTATATAATGTAACGTATGTACACCCAGTCTGGGCGCAGCCATTTTTTTTTAATTAAATAATTTAATTTATTTTAAAAACATAATAAGACATCGTATAGAAAACCGATTTTATTGGGGATGCTCAAAATAAAAATAAAAAAACATATACAGGATAAAAGCATTCAGGTATGAGGAATTTTTTCAATATTTTGTTAAATTCATTGTCATTTTCAGTGTTCTTAACTAAACCTGGCAGATTGTTAAATACTTTTATAGACATGACCTATGGACTTTTCTTGTGCTATTTTTGAATATTGTATTAGTTGCGTTGTTTTTTTGTTATCACCATCTCACATTGCCATTTAAAACTATTCGAGAAGCAACCTGGTTAGAGCAATAATTTACACACAAGCATGTTAATATGTTGTCTTAACCTATGTAAGTGCTTAACAACTAAATTACAATCTCAAAAATAACCTACTCGAGCGCCCCTGACACTCGTGTTCACCCTGTTCCAGCACCTCGAGAGTGAGCTATCCAGGATTTACTGATGAGAGTGTTGCTGCTGTTCACTAGCCTGCTCATCATAGACGCGTCACGTTTTTTTATTTTATTATATTAATAGCGGGCAAAGCAAAGCAAGTGGGTCTGACGACCGACGACCGGAAGATAAGTGATCACCGCCGCCCATTAACACCTGCAGCACCAGAGTCTCCACCGATGCGTTGCCAGCTTTTAAGGAATTTGTTTATAAATACGTCTTGATTTTCGCATGATTTTGAAATTATTCGCTCTAAAATAATTAACATCCGACAGTTATAAATGCCCCCGACCTTTACCGTTCTAGGTATTCTAGAAAGGTTGATTGTTATCAAAATTCTAACTCCAAAGTCAATTCAAACACTGAATTCCGAAGAAAAACAAGCCCACAAAATTACTTGGCTCAACTTCCAATTTCAATAATACAAAGTATTATTTCAGATGACTTAGAATACACGCGATCGTAGTCGGTGGGGAGATTCGTCTAAATGTGGCGCGCCAACGGGAAGGTTTGATTTGGACATTTCGCGTGATGTCTGTACCGACCGAATCGTTTATATTCTCTTTAAAGCTAACTATTTTGGACCGATGATGAGACACCATAGTGTCATAAACTTAAAAGGGGTTACCAATTGTTACAAAAGTGCTAATATTTGTTGATTATTAGAAGAAATTAGAACCCAATCAGCATGCGATACGATTGTGTCATATACTTAAAAGGGAATACCAATAGTTACATAAGTTCTAATATTTGTTGATTATTAGAAGAAATTAGAACCCAATCAGCAGATCCTAAAAATTCAGGTACGCACGATAAAACAGATGATACTTTTCACACTATCTAGTCCATAGCACTTTTATTTAAGCTTAGCGTTGACAATATTAAATTTTATATTCTAGGACTTTTAGTTTAAACAATAATTTAATTAAAACTTTTAAATTTATTCATTCTTTAAAATATTAGTTTTATAAATATAACCTAAAATAAACTGTTTAAGACTAAATAAAATCTAAAATGTCTTTGAAACCACCGCAGCGAGGCACAGTTCCTAAGATGCTGGCAGCATTGCCCCTTTGGATGGCCTAACTAATTCGTTGACCAAGGTAACTGCCCGCTCTAGGATCACCGGTAGACTCGATAACCCTTTTCGATAATTCTAATTACGATTTAATAGATATAATTAAAATTGGGTATATTTAACTTGTTATGAAAGTTTATCACAAGGATTAGGATTTTTTTTTAAATTTATATTTTCTGGTTTTATAGAAAAAACGTCTATATTTTAAACATGAGTCTTCAGACCAATAAGGTGACTGCCCATCGATCAGTTTCGTCGAAGCGCGTGCCATGGGTCTATTACGACACTGCGAATCCAATATGGCAGATGATTAAATTTCCGCCAAAGGTGTGGTTACTGGCTAATAGATGGGGAGGGGTACATAAATAAAGTAAAAGAAATGTACGATATAAGCTACTTCTACTAATCTAATAGGTTATTACAGTAATGACTTTAGTTCCAAAACTTTTTCCTCGGATCGATACCTAATAATAACTGTACAAAGTCATCATCATCATGTCAATTTGGTTTTCCCATACCCACTCGTCGTGGTTGGCTGGCTGGCAGGCGACCCTCTAAAGTCATCTGTTCACCTCGTCGGGGGTATACCGTACCTGCGATTACCGGTGCGAGGTAGCCGTTCCAGCATCTTGGACCGGTTTTCGGAGCTATGTACCCCGCCAATCTTCGCGTAAGTTTCGCGACTCGTTGAGCTATTTCGGTAACCCTGGTTCTTTTAGGGATCTCCTCATTCCTGATTTATTTACATAGAGCACAATTTGAGATACTCCGTGCGTAGCTCTTACGAAGTTGTCATAAAAATACGCAGTGACAACCGTAACACCCTCCGTTTTAATATTTAAGGTCAAATGGGATCACGTATTACTAAGGCGAAAACAAAAACTATATGGCACTATACAATGTTAAAACGAACGTTTACAAATACGTTGAGAAGTACATACGTGAATAAAATATGATTTTATGTGATTACTTGTTAATTTTTTTTGTTGGTTACTTTTATATGAAACCTTAAATATGTTATACGTTATTTGCAATTATAATAATTTCTATAAACAGAGTATCTAACCTAGAAACCCATTTTTAAGTATCCGTGTATACAATAAGACATTGTTCTGCCTTTAGCTAAACTGTAGATCACGAATATTAATTAATTTGCGGTTCACACTGTATTATCGTGTTATTGTCTTAATCAAACGATCATTGTGTCTATTATTGTATTACTAGGATGTACGTCATTATTTGTGTGTGGATTTTGGTAGGACAGTTTTCCAAAAACTGTCTTATGAAAGCAGCCTGATACCTCTGGTACCTGAGGTCTACTCTTAAAGCTAGTTTCAATGCCCTGTTATTCAACAGATGTTTCAAATACAACATTTTACGTGCAGCAAAGCTTTCTCCCAACTTTAACAAAGGGCTTTATCTCTGACAGAGCTTCCAATCACGCCCCTTGTGCCGGTGACACTGCATGCACTTATCTAGTTATCATCCAGAGAAAAATAAATAAAGCTCGGGCCATGCAACTTATGCCTCCATGCAAGATTCCAAGCATTTATTTCTATTGAACCAAACCTCGATGACAAAGAAAATCTTCTTTCAAAACAGTCCCAGTTCCACACTTTAATAATGAAAGTATGTCGCACAATCGTCAGTCATTACTGAGTAGTGTAAGCCCACACGGTGTCACTAAACGCTTTAATATCGACAATGTTACTCATATCTGTCTGTGGGCGTACGAGGCAGAGATACCTACTTATCGTCACTTAAAAATATCACTCTTAAAATACTCCCTCCCGTAGCTCGTGATAAATACGCGGTGAAGTGTAAAACGGTGCTTCGGTCACCTCACTTCACTTGGTTTTAACCTTGTAAGTACTTCTAAATATAATGTTTAGGGTTCTAACAAATAAGCAGTTTGGTTATCAGTTAAATCTTCATCGTCCTATAAGAGAAATCCGTTCTGTTATCCGGTCGGTCACAAATTACTTAAAAATTATAAATAACATTTTGACATCATACGTGCCTTTATAACTAAGTATACCACCAGATGATAAATGATGGTTTTTTCTTAATTTAATAAAACTAACTTGGATAACATAACTACGTAATCTTGTACTGAACATCCCTTAGGAGTAGAGAGATAAACGTTTAAAATTAGGTCAGTTGTTTGGTAAAAGCCTCCCAAGAGACATATCTGATCTAAACCAATTTAGAACACAGCCTTGGAGAGCACCTAACTAGTTACATAAATATGTATTCACCGAGTCGTCTTTGCAAAATCTAAAAAATAATTTTCAAACTAAGATCCAGTTTTGTTGTTCCAACGTGACATCTTATTTGCGCCACTCTATACGTGGAAGGTTCCACAAATACGCTCTTTAACTAATAAACTAAGAGTGGTGACACAGCTGCGGACGGGCGACTTGTTTCACACCCCGGTGAGCAATTATTGCAATCTCTTTACTTCTAATGGCTAGCTATTTTCTGCCAAGGAATTTTTGAAATTTGTACTAGATATTTTGCTTTTATTATATATGTCATCTTATGGCCCGACTACCACATCTTTCCCATTTTAATGATATTGGTCGGATTTATCAGAAATGGGATATAGAATTCTTCCCATGAAAATAAAAAGTTAAGAAAGATGGCAAGTATCAAATGTAATAAATCATTGTGTGTAATTAGGATCGTACGTATTCTTAAATTAGAGTGATCGCAATAATACTAAATAATATCTAAATCCGAGGAATACATGTTTTAAAGTAATTAAAACAGATTTTATTCTTAAATCAAAATATTTGGAGCCAGTAAAATTCGTCTTTAGAGATTCTATCCGCTACGCAATGTTTATAACTACCAACCAACAACTAATTTCTATTTCATCTAAGTAATTACTCGATTAATTGCCATAGCTTCGAATAGAATCGATCTGTTTCTCAAGTTTTGGTCAGTTATTATAAAGGGGTTTTCGCTTTTTTTTGTTACAAACCGCTGTTTCATTTCTCACGTTGTCTGCAAGCAGATATCTATTGGAAGCCAATGTATAAAACTCGCCTTGATAAGTCTTGTGATTAGTATGTCGACTAAGGATCACGATGATTTTTGGGTGATATCAAGGATTCAATAGTCTTCTCAATACCAGCCCGAAGTTAAGAACTGGATACTGCTGCCCCTAAACTACGAAAAACATTCTATGCCGTCGGTTGCGATTATAATCACTAGCATATGATAGTAATCTTTATTGCAAACCAGCTTTTAAGTATAACATGCTAAATTCTATTCTCCTCTTATTAGGCCTGTACCTGCAGAAGGTAAATAATAATCTGAGGACGATAATGAATTAAAACTGTATTGCATTTTCAAAACCGACGAAAATTAATCACGTCACTTACTTTGGAATATGTGAAACATATTGAGAGGTGTCAAAAGATTTTTGTTCGGCTCGGCTGGTCAAGTCAGCCACTGACCCGGATTTAGCGCGTCCTAATGAATTATTAGTGGCCCGGAAAATTATCTTGATGAGTTTTGTCGCCGACCCTTTGCTGTAACTTAAATCTGGCAGGAATCTGACTGAAATTTTCCTAGAACATGTTAAATTTCCATATATGTGTAGCTTAGTAGCGAGCACCTTTGACTTTTTTCGTCAGTAAATTTTTGCTATGCAGATTTTTTAACAATATTTATCAATATTAACGATTGGTCCGGAAAATAACCTTTGTTGAGTTTCAAGGTCGTCCTTTATAATGAAGTGGACAATAACTTTTAAATAATCTAGAATATACCACCAACGAACTAAACAAGGAAGTATATCTTAGTCATATCGATATTATTATATCAAATAGATATCTGAGTAATCTATTCAAAATGTCGGTGTATATAACTCCTTGGCTTTTAAATGTCAAAGTAAGTATGATAATCAGTTAAGTCAAACTTTTTAGTTAACAAAAATTCTAAAAGTTTATTGTTCTTCATAAAAGGTCAAATAAGTTTTTCATAAATTCAGTCTTTTGTGGTTAGAAGCAAAGTAGCTCATGAAACTGATTTGTTCCCTAAAGGTTACCGCTTCGCAAAAGTTTATCAATAATTCAGTAAAAACTGAACTCATTTTTATTCAAAGCTTTTAATTTATAAGTAACTAATTATATATTATATACAATATATAATTCTTTCTCTTCTGATTTTCCGCTCAAACTTTCTTCGTCTAATATTTTATTAGGCAAGGTAACGTAAACTTTTCCAATTATGTCATCCCCATCCCCGAGAAACTTAGTCTTTTCTTTTGATTCAAAGCAAGAAAGGTAAAATGTATATTTTCCTGAAAAAGTTTTTTGTTCTATGTTCAATCAAGTAAAAATCTTATCAAAAACAATTTTTAGCAATCCGTTTGCTTTATTTTTATTGTAAGGCTTCATAATATTTTATAGACAGATAGATAGATAAATTCTTTATTGCACACAATTTATAATATAAATTGAAAACATAAATATAAGAAGAATAAAAATGCGCAAAGGCGGTCTTATCGCTTTAAGCGATCTCCTCCAGACAACCCTTAATGAAAGAAGAAAAGGAGTATGGAAACGGGATAGTGAAATTTTAAAAATATATAACATAAACTACATCTACTATATATAATCGGAATCATCAAATATCAAGAAATCTGCAGGGATAGGAAATTCTAATTACTGCATTTTGACAAGATTGACTGGGCTACGCTACAGGTACTATGTTGATGGACGGCAAACGGGCACTGGAGAGTCTGAAGACCTCGAAATCGGTGGACCGATTGGGTAGAACTGCAAAGCATCGATGATGAAAAACGGTTCAACTATTAATACAATAAATTTATGTTTAGGCAGTACGTATTTGTAACTAGTACAGTTTTATTGATACAATTTGATAACAAAGGAATGTCAAGAACTTTTTCCCCACATGTTCCCCAGATAATCTAGATAAGCAGATAAAACCTTGATAAAACTAACACAGTTAAATCGAATGTCAATGACAATACAAACTAAGTCACATCACACAATTGAATCCTATGATGCAACCGCCATTACAGTTGCAGTATTATTGTTCGATGGACCAACTTCAATAGAACTCTCTGAAGCAAATCCAAAGTATTTAAGTGTATGAAACACGCGGGCCTCAGTAAATTTGCTGTATTGTACACCTGGACCAATTTGTTTTGAGCTTTGACGCCACACACGTTTACAAACAGAGTGTTAGCTATAAGGTTAAGAGCACACTAGAGAATTGTAGCCCGACATATTAGTTGCTCGAGTGTAGCCACCCCATTAACTTTGACCCAGCTAAGTTTGCTGTGAGGTTTTTTATTAGACAATAATATATATATATATATATATGTAGGTACATTTAATTGTGCCTCTTTACTTGAATTATGAAAGTTTAAAGATGGGCTTAGTATATGGTTTTAAGGATACCAAGGGGATTCCAAAAATAACAAAAAGAGCGATGATAGTCTACTAGTCTACTGGTTAGTGCTTCGGCCTGTCATTCGAAGGAACGCACTACTAAAATATCACTTGCTTTAACGCTGAGGGAAAACATCCGAGAGTTCTGATTCACGTCCTCATGGGCGTGTAAAGTCTACCAATCTGCAATAGGCAAGCGTATTGGATAGCGACCTAAACCCTTCTCATTCTCAGAGATATGTATTGGACCGGTAATCGGTGATCATAATGTTGAATGCAGCTATCACCATCATCTCCCTGAAATGTAAACATATTATAGTTGCTTAAACTTGAGGTTATATCTTCAACCTTCCTGATCGAAGCTCTACCTCCACGACTGGCAACCAAACTACTACAACTAAACCGGGACAAACTAAGGATAGTAGAAGGCATGATAACTGTGCAGAGCATGCATGGAGGCGGATGTAACACCGACACGTTATGCTCCGACGCGACGCAACGGAGTAGCAGAACAACGAGCAGCGTGCTTAGGATTATCAGCCTCATTCCCTGAAGCACTCAGCGATCAAGGCGGCCTGCTAAACTTCTGGAGTGAGTTCGGCTGGCTGGAGTGACCCAGCGGGACAGTATGGACAACGGAAGTTTCCGGCTATCTAAGTTCGAAGACAAGCCCAGGAGGACAAGGACAAGAAGATATCGCTATGTAGTGATCAGGATGCCAAATTGTATAAACTGTGTTGTAATAGCTTTTTTTGTAGTGTCTAATAAAAGTATATTTATTTATTATTCGCAACTCAAGAAGTCAAGACAAATCGCGAACGCGTACAGAACGTTCACAGGCATTTGAATTTACGTTCATAGAGCAAATAATAATGGTCTCAGAGAACACCGTGGCAATACTTGGCCCCTTTCGCGTAAACTTTGTGAACTAATGCTGCAGTATCAAGATTGTGCCTATTCCATTCAATTGTAATGAACTCACCGGACGAACTTACCCACGTTTAATTGTTACGTTCATTGGATAAAAACAGTTAGATAATATTTTGTATGAGCTTCCACGTTCAGAGCTTCCTTCGGTTTAGGTGCTTCCGAATTTTTATTGCTCTTGGATTTAACATTTGCTGTGGGTAAAAAGACTTTGAAGTAGGAGGCATTTTGGCAGTTTGAAATTTTTGAATTATTTTTGGTCTGCGTATTTCTATTGATAATGGTAATTCGTTTATTTTATGAATTGTGTTCAATGTTATTTCACACGTAATATATACCTAAATTACAGCTCTTAATTTAAAGGGCTAAGCGTAGCTAAACTCAAAAGAATTTTGCTATGTACACCCGTTGACAAAGTTTTGAATAGTTAATTCTTATATATTATATTACTACAAAAACATTTCTTGTTACACATTAACATGAGGGTAGGACGACAAAGTTGCATGTAAAACCCTGAGAATGTAAAACACAAAGAAGATACAGAAACCGTGTATACGATTAATATTGAAGCCAGAACCACTTAAGAAGTGTTTATCGAACAGACTAGTTCATTAGATTTAGCAGTTGACAGTCATTTTTTTACTTCTAATGTTCTAAACGCTTACCATAAAATGGGGAAAATAGGAGAAATTTGTGAGCTGGCAACATTCCGCGGGTGGAAAGTGAGATGTGCATGGGGCGTTTTCTCTCTTTTTGGACACAATGCACTGCATGCATTAATTACTGAATGAGGTACGTTCTAAATTTTTGAGCTTTTGCTCATTTTATTATTATAAATGACGCTGGAGCGGCTGGCTGGATTATAGTCTGCAATAACACACATGCTGCCATCATCCTGGAATACTGTACAGTTTCCTACGAATAATATATTGGTTTTTGTATTTCGTTTTTTATTACCGATACCAAAATTACAAAGCAATGAGTAGGTCTAGGTTGGAGCACCGGTGCCTATAAAAAGCCTTTTCACTCTTGCCTTGGAGGTAACTCAAGTTATACGTGGCAGGAAACACAGGGCAAATGGTAAAAATGATTTTTGCTTTGTTGTGGTTTAGGCGGACGAAGTCGTGGGCTATAATATATTTAACGGTCTGAAGAACTGTACCATTGTCATTGTTTTCAATTATAATATTTAACTGTTCTATCTGACGTTGTCCTTAACCCGGATAAAATAATTGTTTTTATTAATAATTAAGCTTGATGGCTGATACCACCCTTACAATCCAGTTTATCTTGTGCCATTTTTTGATAAAAGTAGAACCGTGGAAGTAGAATAGAAATAAGTAGATTTACAATTAATAACTGTAACAGCGCTAAGGTTTGCGAACGTTAAATTGTTTGAGAGCATAGATTGTAATAATATTTTTTGTGAGCTATTTACTGATTGTAAAATACAGTACAGGCTGTGTATTCCGTATTTGTGAAGTATTGTTAAGTGTGTGAGGTGATAGCCTAGAGGTTTACACTTCGATCTCTCTTTCGGAGTTCGTGCGCCGGCATGAATACAACATTTTTGGGATTTATGTGTGTTTGCTCTTTTCATCGCCCGCTGAGTGATTCTGAGCCTTCTTATGAGCGGGGCACAAAGCTCGGAGAACTGATGGACGTTGGGATACTAAAGTGTTTTAATGGCGACCCCGCAAGGTAAACGCAGCGTTGATCGGCCCCCAACGAGGTGGACAGACGACATCAAACGAGTCGCTGGGAGCCGCTGGAAACAAGCGGCCCAGGACCGTGGATTTTGGAGCTCTCTACAAAATACCTATGTCCAGCAGTGGACTCAATCGGTTGAAGTGATGATGATTTGTGTCTTTTTATTTAATTAGTACTAGCTATCCTCAAATTTAGAGGAGATTTATGCGCGGTAGTGGGCCGGTGATGGGTTGAAGATGATTGTAAAGTATGTTATACCTACAATAATTTACTATTTATTCTGCTTCACTAGTAAGAAGCTCATCATCATAGTCATCATCATCATCATCATCATCATCATCATCATCATCATAATTTCAACCAATGGACGTCCACTGCTGGACAAAGGTTTGTAGGGAGTTCCACAATCCACGATCCTGGGCCGCTTGCCCTCCAGCGACTCCCAGCTACTCGCCTGCTGTCATCGGTCCACCTCGTGGCCTACGCTGCGTTTACCGGTGCGGGGCCGCAATTCCAGCACCTAAGACGCCAACTTCCATCGGTTCTCCGAGCTATGTGCCCTGCCCATTGCCACTTCAGCTTCCTCATCTCTGATTTCATCACGTAGAGAGAAACTCGCTAGTAAGAAGGTCGCCGCGAAATAATACCTCCAGAACGGTTTACATGAGCGGGAGACATTTTTCTCCCCGGGGAAATGACAAAATGTTATCTTCTCCCACAGATTTATCAACTCTCCAAGCAATGGCATACAGGTGGAGAATATCCAGATAACATAATAATCGGAGGTAAAAATTCTCCTATTCACTGTTGCAGTGTTCGGGCAGGTGGATAAGTAAATTTAATCCGTTATCAGGCGATATCGGGGGGATAAATTTTTCGTCTCCTGTCTGTACTAGCAGCAGTGGCGTACGCTTCATACATGCTCAAAAGCACTGCCTACCCTAAAATTGATATTTAATAGCTCGTATAGGAGGAGGATTTTTGCCATTTTATGCATTTTTCCTTCTGTATGCATACCCTGGTAAGAAACCAGTGCACGCCACTGACTAGAAGCGCTGCTGTAAGAAACATTTCCTATAGACCAATGAGGCTCTTATGACTGCATGTGTCTGGACGGGACACATGCATTTGTAAGAAACATTTAAAAGCCTTTTGTTTACACTAACGAGTGTACACACATTTACCTTTTAGTTACATGGTCTACATTTTAATTCACATCTTACATGGTCCACATTTTAATTCACATCTGTCCTTTTTAGGTAGTATTTTAAAGCTTTGGAACATTAACCGTATCGTATATGGATATACTCGTAGTAAACAAAAACCGAACCGGGCCTTTTATAAACTTTGCTTATTCGGACTTCGCCCCATATTAGAAATGTTTTCGGGTAAAAGAATGGGATGTTGAACTTTATGAATTGTTTTACGTATTCTTCAACCTCCAACGCAAAAAAGGGTTTATAAAATTAACAGCTTTATCTGTCTGTAACAGTTTAAATGGTTTAATATCAAATTCACATATTTCTTTATTCAAATAGGTTTGTAGAAAGCACTTTTTATACGAACATACAAATAGGTTCGTTGATAGTTCGTTCTTTTAATATTGTTGAAGATGTTTCTAGAATTAACACTTATGTTTAGGAAGTCAAGCGGGGCACCGAAAGAATCTGCACCGTTACGTTGTTGAAATACCATAATCAAAACTCACTAAGCTTTTTTCTTATTCCGTTCTGGAATGCCCTCCCATCTTCCGTCTTCCCCGATACCTATAATCTGTGAACCTTCAAATCAAGAGTGAATAGGCATCTTCTAGGCAGACGCACCTCATCACTTGCCACCAGGTGTGATTGCAGTCAAGCTTTATTTAAAAAAAAACACTTAAAACGATGGTAAGACCACAATAAGCTTAACCGGGTGTTCATATTGTTATCACCATCTCAGATTGTCACTACAAACTATTGAAAGACGAAACAATTACCCAGTTAAAGCAAAAAGCTATACCCAAGCTTTTATGTCGGTTAAGTAATCCATTACTCTGTAAAAGGACTTTTCTAGGCCACCTTTACTCAATATAAACTTTGAACTTTTTGAGAGGCATCTCCAATACGTCAATGGGCATTCATGAATTCGATTTATAGTGTTTAATGACGAAGGTTCTTAGCTAAAAACGGCTTTGATGAATATATGTTAAGCCATTTGAGAATTAAGCCGAGATTCGGACTTAGTGGTATCCAGGAAAAACCAGGTAGGCACCTTTATTTCCGTTTCGGGAGACCATTTCCACGTCATGTTAACGTGTTCCGCAACAATTTTTCCCCTCCATAATAGCTAAAAATTCTAAGTTCAAAGTCTATACTATATCAGATATACGATATACGTAAGAATTTACGTTAGCTAAAAATAAAATGTCCTGCAAAGCTGTCCCCTTTTTTTTTCTTCTTCTGGCTTTACACAGATTAGCCAATGTCAGGTGTATCTTTAATAAAAGTTAGGGATACTTAAAATATAAAACATCAGGAGAAATTAATTGACTGACGAAAGGGGGCGAGAAACTTCGCACATGGCGGACGCGCCCCCTCCAAACACTTTCCTAAATCTTCCGCAAAGTCGCCCCGAAATGGACTGGTGCTGTTTATATTTTATTTGGCAGCCGGTTGGCGTAGTGGGCAGCGCTTTCTGCGTCCAAGGCCGCGGGTTCGATTCCCACAACTGGAAAAATGTTTGTGTGATGAATATGAATGTTTTTCAGTGCCTGGGTGTTTATCTGTGTATTATAAGCAATTATGTGTACTATATTCATAAAAATATTCATCAGCTATCTTAGTACCCATAACACAAGCTACGCTTACTTTGTAGCTAGATGGCGATGTGTGTATTGTCGTAGTATATTTATTTATTTATTTTATTTATACTGCACCTACCGCAGTACCAGCGACATTCCCGCAGTAGCTAGCCACCTATGTAGGCAAGTTCTTCAGTATATATTGTAAATTTGAAACTATTAAATTTTAAAACTAATAAAAAATTTAAAGAAAAATCTGAAAAAAACCGTGTCCGCCATGCGCGAAGCCTCCCACCTTTTTTCAGCTGTCCCCTGGACATTAGCGATGTTCAGCTTAAAACGGGATCAGAAAATTCAATTTTCTCCTTCGAATTTGGTCAAGGATATCCAATGCGGATCTGCATTGAAATCTGTTGAAGGCCAAAAGATAAAGCAGCCAAATATGTGTCTGCTGTGTAAATGTAAACATGCGGTCCGAACCGCATGTGTCACATAAAAAAAATAATGAAGTCGCTTAGGGCGTTGCTCTCCACTCCAGAGGAATACTAATTTTAGATTATCTCTTACGTGGCATCTTAAGTCGGTTTTCTCTTATTTACCGGTTCGAGGTAATTAGTTACTTGTGGTCCTTTTATATACTACCTGAACCTATATTTATAACTACTGCTGTTGTCCGCGTTTATCACAGTTTGTTTACAAATCCCGTTTACGGAAACCGTTTGTTTACCAGGGATAAAAAGGACCCTATGTTACTCTCAGTTCTTTCAACTTTTCCGTTCTTTTAGGACCTCCGTGGCGCAACGGTGAGCGCTATGAATTTAAGTTGGGGGTCCCGGGTTTGATTCCCGGCTGGGGCATTTTGGGAATGTATTATTTCTGAATTTCTATTGTCTGGTCTGGTAGGAGACTATAGCAATCGCAATCGATTTAAAATTCCGGTGCGATGTCTCGTCGAAACCAATTAGGGGTATGGCTACCATACACCCTAACAGGTTAGCCCGATATCATCTTAGACTGAATCATCTCTTCCCACCAGGTAAGATTGCAGTCAATGGGCTAACTTGTATGGATAAAAGAAACTAACTATGTGCCCAAAAACTAGTTCATTGGATGCTTAATTAGGGCGCCAATGAAGGATAAACAAACAAACATTCGCATTTATAATATAATAAGGATTTTACAATAAAACTTATATTTTAATTAAATACAGTAGCAGTTGCGCAAGGTGCCAAGAATGCTGGCTGCATTTCCGCGCTAAACAGCCCGGCAACTTTGCGCAAAAAAAAAGGCCCCCTTTTTTTATCAGTCTTTCAGCTTTAAGTTGGAAACATTGCATTTTCTTTCAAGGTATTTGCATATATATGTTATTTCGGCAACAGTACTTATGTACTGATGCCGACCGTGGCTTGGCAAAAAAAACCGAAAACGTTGTTTTTCGAAAAATTGTCTACCCATTGATTTTGCAGGTCAGTTGACGAAACATCTTCGGACACGAAAAGAATATTGTATCATCCTTTTACAATGTTTCTTGCAAATGAATAAAATTAAATTTCTAAATTTTAATTTCAAAATAACAATTTCAAAGCACTCAGTACGCGATCGTCGAAAGAGAATTGCGGTCCAAATACATACACAATATATTTAATAGGTACTATTTTTTTACCCCACTGCCCCATTGGTCTTCATCACAGTTCTTACTACATATACCCCGAGAATATTTTTAAGGCCGTGAGTACACTCATTCATTATGCCCGAGCGGACCCTGTTGTGAGATACAATGAGCGTCTTTTATCTGCCCCACATCAGAATCGTAAATCAGCATCCTTTACTGCGCTTTGGTTTCTTTCGCTTAGTTTCCAAGACGCGTTCGCGAAGACTTAGAGTTATGGCGGTCGATAATGGCCCTTTTACTTCTGTTTTCGCAATATAAAGCTAAGTTAGCTATTTAAAGGCTCTGTAAAAGTTTAACACGACATCGCATCGGAACACTTTAATCGCTTAGCGGCAAGTCTTTGTCGGTAGGGTGGTAACTAGCCACGGGCAAAGCCTCCCACTAGATCAGACCAGAGAAAATTCAGAAATTTTAAATTCCCAAACTGCCCCTCCCGGTAATCGAAAGCCTATAAGACGCTTGAAATAAAATTATTATTTCCATTATAAAGACTAGGTATTACTTGCAACCTCCATTATAATCTTTAATTTAGCTATTCAATTAAAAACAAACGAATGCACTATTAGTCATAGTTTGTATTAAATTGCATAGCCAGTTAATAAACCGAGCTAGCACAAAAACTAGCGCAATTGTTACAAAACAATATAACAAGGTCAATTGGTCAATAGTTAAAGCTAGTATTACAATTACTGATCTCATCTAACGAAATTTTTATGTAAATTAATAACTGAAATCTCACCAGACGCGGTGATAGGATAGTGGGTATGGCTTCGGCTTCCCTGTCGAGCGACCGAGTTCGAACCCCGGCGCTCATCTCTAACCTTTCGGAGTTATGTGCGTTTTACCCTGAAACCTGCATGGCTGAGATTTCTCCATAATGTTCTCAACAGCATGGCTGATATTTCTCCATAATGTTCTCAACGGCGTATAAGGGCTGCCAGTGGCCTTCATAACCTCACAAGAATAGATATAATATCTATGAATTTGACATACATGTCTGTGATTGTCGACAATTAATTTTATCGATATGCTGCAATTATATGTAAGTAAGGGAAGCCACTGGTACTAATTCTACAAATCTTTCTTAGCAGATACTGCCATGGTGGATGGTACTGCAAAACAAAGCTGATGAGGTAGTCTATTGACCACTACAATGCAAAATATTTATGTTTTAACTAGTTGTAGCCCGCTTTCTTCTGTAACCCCATGGGTACGGAGAATTTATTTGAATTTATAATAAATCATCTTACTCACAACCTGGGGTAGCTGGAAGAGATATCTTATAGAGATAAGCTTTCCTTTGTACACTTCATGTATCTTATGTTCACAATCACAATTTATGGTACATAAATAATAAATAAATAAATAAATTATTAATCTTAAATTAATTTTTTATAAGCTGAGGCGGTGAGCATAACAATGCAAGATATTAATGTTTTTTTTTCAAATATCTGTTTTTCAAATAAAGAACTGAAGAATGTTCTTTATTATGATTTTTTACAAATCAGGGAATCATTTGTTTTCCTCTCAATTTTCTTGGTAAGAATAATGCAAGTTTATGTAAAATAAAAGCAAATATGAAGCATCTGTTAAAAATGAGTAGATAACCTACATAGATGCTTAGATTTTTTTTTATAATCAAGTTTTATACAAACTTACAGGGTACATTATACTATATATACATACCTAACTGTGTCCTGTATTTATAAAGCCCTTGATCATGGAATATAATTGATCTATAAATAAACAGTTCACCCTCAGCCTACAGGGTGTGAAAATAAACATACAGTATAATGTAGTGTGAAATGACATAACATTTATCTTCAGTCATGATGAATAACTTTAATTTGTTTGCCCACTTACTTTTTAACAGTGTGGTGGGTTATAGCACTATATTTCTCACTCCTACAGCAGTTTTGAATAGTTAGTTAATTTCTGACAAGAGTAGAGTATGTTTTACCTATTTGAGCAATAATTGTATAAAATTTATTAATAAATTTTTAAGATTAAAAAACTAAAATATTTGGAATAAGTTACAAAGTTGAGGATATGTTTGATTTTCTATTTAAAGTTATAGATTCTTATCCTCAGTTTCAAAATATAAAAAACTATTATTTAATAATAAAAAACTTTTAGTATCAAGGGAGACTTTGTAGAAATTATCATAATTAATCTCGAAAATTAAATAGGAGTTCACTTACCTATTTAGACATAAAAGAAGAAAGCAAAGAAATTTGAAAACAAATCATCAAATAAATCCCTCAATAAACTTTTACCTGGTTGATATTAAAATTTCTCATTAACTTTTATGCAATATTACCTACTTCAAATTAAAATAATACCATTAACTTTTTAAGTTATCATAACTGAGCCATTAAAAAGTGTAATTAACTATGCACTTATTTTTACTTTTACGTTATAAAATCTCATCACAAAGTTACATATGTATGTGAAACTGCGTTCGGAAAGAGTAGGTAATTATTAGTAATGTACCTACCGACTAACACGCTTACTTAGTAGTTGGTACTAACTGGAAAACTGTAATAAAAAAAGTTCACCGGAATAACTAACTGCTAGACGCGATCTTTCTTGTTACTTGCCGACCAACTAGATGTCTAATTGGCCAGAAACTAGTAATAATGCAAGAGAGAGAAATAACTTGACTGTTTTAAGTCATTATTCAAGTAAAAACAATAAAGCAATCATGCGCTACGTTTACCGTACCAAGCAAATTATGTTTACTCACGTTACATTAATCGTACCTTTTGTAAATTCTGTATGGTAATGAAGCGAGTGTAAATTAAAAGCCGAATAGGTGGCCGTACGGGAATAAAAGGGGGTAAATATCGATTGTACTTACAACAAAAATTCTGCCGGCAAACTTGGTGTTACCAAGAATTATGTCCACTGCACCATGTTTCTAACACAAAATCGTTAACTCACGAACACCAAAAACCACTGCACTTTAATTTACAATAAACAAAAACACTATTCCTTAATTATGTCAGTCACAACATTTAAAAAAACAATAAGCAATACACGATAGAAATACGTTCGATCCAGTTACACAAACAACTTCCAGCAGAAGCGATTACAAACTGACAGAAAGGAACAAATCGCCCATAGACACGGGCGCGCTTTGTCTGTATTGACTACGCCGCTTGAAACTTACATTTTATGTTACCCAACAAAATAGAAATGCCGCTTGAGTGTTTAGTGAGCTCTTATTTTTAGTGAACATTTACTATAGCAATGTTATAACTGCGACACCTACTGACAATATGCGTAACCTTTTGATGTATAAAGCGGGATCGTTCATTCGGAGCCATGTTCGCTTATTCATTTGAATCGTAGTTCGCAAGTTTATGCATAGGTGGCGCTAACTGTACTAATGTCTGTGTAGTTTATAAGAATTCCTTAGATGGCGCTTTTAAATTTGAAAAATATTAAAATTGTTGTAGATCTACTACCTAGTTCTGTTGATAAATAGCTTATTTTGTTTATTTGATGAATTCTCTTAACTGAAAAGAGTTTGTTATCTTTAGGGTTGGATATTTATCCTCAAGTTGATGGAGACAGGGCGATACTTTGTAGTATGTATTTCACTATTATCAGGGCTAGCACAGGTAGGAGACAAAAATTGTATCCCCCAATTATATCCTCTAACGGGGGAAATAATTTACGTATCCAACTAATAAAGCACGGGAACATGGGATAGGACAAGTTAACCCACGTTTATTATAACACATTTATCATTTGGATATTGTTTCGACTTCTTGATGAGCGCACTCCCACAGCTTTATCAACTCTCAGAGAGTTGATAAAGCTGTGGGAGAAGATACACTTTAATCCTTTCCCCGGGGAGGTAATTGTCTTCTGCCCATGCTAGCCGGACAGCCACCTCCTACATGCTTGGTCTGTTTCTTGGTATTTAAAACAAAATTACATAAATACAATATCCATCAATAATAACGTAGACTTAGGAACATAAGCAACATATTTCACAATTATTACAAAAAGTAAATAGATACCTAAATAACAAAGTCATGTAAATTGGAAGAAAAGTGCTAATTAATTCATTTAAACACTTTGAGCTGGCGGGATAAGTCAATCGGTATGCGGGATCGTTCCCATAGAATCAACCCGACTTGTTTGTTTTTTTGTCACTTTTTGAAATCGTAAACTTTCTGGGAGGAGATCACTAAGAAAATATAAAAAGGCAAAGTACAAATCCTACACGTGTACCTAGGGTTCCGTACTATAAATGAGAATGGATTGGATAAAAATAATCACTATCATCGTAATCATATCAAATTATAGGCGTTTACTGGATTTTTTGCACTAGGTTACGTTACCGCTCATTGTTAGACCATCTAGTTGGTGGCTTATCAACGCTGTCTTTATTGGGTCCCCTGCTTATTGCAACTCCAGTATCGCATCTTTTATACTTACAAGGTTCACAATGAAACTCCTAATTTATGGAATGATCACGTAAAATATTCCGGGCATAGCAATCTCCATCGCCCGTTGAGAGACTCTGAGAATTCTGTTGAGGCCCCATTAGACCAAGTTTTGAAGTCATAAGACATTACTTGCAAATACTTAGGTCTTCATAAATTTTGGGATTTTGCACCAAAAGTTTTCGCGTACTTTCCCGAACGTTGTCTATCTAAGTTGGATTACTGCATCATAAAAAGACCGTGGTATTTGGAACTCCCTACAAAATATGCATGATATAGGTAATATTTATGTTCGACGGCCGACTGGCGCAGTGGGCAGCGACCCTGCTTTCTCAGTCCAAGGCCGTGGGTTCGATTCCCACAACTGGAAAATGTTTGTGTGATGAGCTTAAGTGTTTTTCAGTGTCTGGGTGTTTATATGTATTTTCTAAGTATTTATGTATATATAATTCATAAAAATTATCATCAGTCATCTTAGTACCCATAACACAAGCTACGCTTACTTTGGGGCTAGGTGGCGATGTCTGTATTGTCGTAGTATATTTATTATTTATGTATGTTCAGCTTTATATTTTGTGTATAGCCGGACGTTCATTGAACGATGAAAATTAAGCTTAAAGCTGCGAAAAGCAGGATCATCTGTATGTAGTTACTAGCAGGCAGTAGTTTATTATTTGTTCAATCTTTATTCTCTTTCCCAGATCTTCCATAGCGTTCTCAAAGGTGTGTGAAGTCGACCAATACGCACTTGGCCAGCGTGATGGACTATGACCTAAGCTTGAAGGAGCCCCGTGCTCTGTAGAGGGCCGACAAAGGCAATGGGTTGATCGTGATATTGTGTTAGCGGTTGATCACCTAAATGATACCTACGCTACGCCATAAACATGTTGTGACGTCACTACAAGATTCATTATTATTGAATTGCTTTAATAGTACTATTGCTATATGCTTTATATAATCTATCTATATAAATAAAAGAGAAAGTGTGTGGGTATGTTCCGTATAGGCTCCGAAACGGCTGGACCGATTTCAATGAAACTTTCATCCGATTACTCACCAGTTCCATCTGGAATCTCCGGATTGACCTGGCGAGTAATCCTGTAAAGTTTGTTGACGATCGGAGCACTCATATTTTTGAACTGTCAAATACAGGTTTTAAAAAAAATTTAATGATGTAAGTTTATTGTTTAGATAAAATAAAGCAAAATCTAGCCCGGCGAAGCGTGCTGGGTACGCTAGTTCGTAATAAAACTTATCTAAATATTTAATGTTTTCCAAATAGAAAAATAACAATATATTTTGTGAAATAACTTACCGGAAACTAATATCGTAAAACAATATCATTGGTTCGTTTCGTCGTCAACATTGTAAACGGTACCTGAGCCGAATAAAAGTAGAAGCATTACCTTCTCAATCATTCATTCTGTATCAAGTAGTTGTAGGGGGAAACTCTGCTCGATTATATGTCAAATGTAAAAAATTAAAAAAAGTATTATTCCAAGTCCTATCCCGAGAAGTTCTCCAACAATTGACTTTATACAACTATTCCCTATTTCATGGCAGTAGTTTTAGTAACTCATTAGTGTAATAATCGCTATGACACACTACAAAGGTTTCAGTTTCATAATTTTGGTAGGGAACCCTAAGATAAGGTTTGGAAGGAAAATGAACGGTTACTTCACTTCCGCCAGAATTGACCGCTGCTGACGAGGGCATTAGGGCGCGAATTCGACAGCGAATGGAATAGAGACGATGTTGTTAAACAATATATTTTAGTAGTAGAGTATTTTTCGACAGCCGATTGGCGCAGCGGGCAGTAATCCCTGCTTTCTGCGTACAAGGCCGTGGGTTCGATTGCCACAACTAGAAAATGTTTGTGTTATGAACATGAATGTTATTCAGTGTGTGGGTGTTTGTATGTAAATTATAAGTATTTATGTATATTATTCATAAAAATATACATCAGTCATCTTAGTACCCATAACACAACCTACGCTTACTTTGGGGCAAGATGGCGATGTGTGTATTATCGTAGTACATTTATTTATATATTAATTTAAAGCTCGTCCGGGGAAGTGCTCCCGCTATGCTAATTTCTGTTAACAAGCAGCATCGTTGTTGTGAGTACATGAGGGTTCTACCCTTAAATAGCTGGTCATAGGGCGTTGCATTACGTGCTTCTTGCATGCCCTGTGAAGAGTTGCTCTGTTTATAGGCGATGGGTTTCCACTTACTCAGGTAAACCATCCATCATAAATTATTTCAACAAAAAAAAGAAACAAAAAGATTGGTGATTTTTTTTTGAACATTTATTATGTAGGTACCACAAAAAGATGCCTCAAGGCATAAAGTTAGCCTTTACTTTTACAGTGCATTAAATAAATTAAAAAAACTTTTACACAATAATGCGTTCCGTTGGCCATAGAGTCATTTTTGGCACTATTTCACGCGGACATGACTTTTACAGCAATTAATAAGTTATATATATTATTATAAGTTGTATTTTATCATTATTAATAATGTTTTAACATGAATATCATCTCTACACCATCCCTGTTCTGACCGTGAAGAATGTTATTAAGTGGGTGAGCAGAAGAGTAAAAGAAACAAAAATATCTCTATCTATCGGCTTAGACGTGATAATTAGTAGATATGGACCCCGCTAGGGGCCAACGCATTCTCTGTTATTAAAAATCACACCCACGTGAAAATAACAATTTTAAAATGAACTTCGAAAGTTAAGTTTATGAACTAACCCTGGATTCTTATTTTGAACCCCATAACATGGGTTTATTATTAATGACGGCCGATTGGCGCAGTTTGCAGCGACCCTGCTTTCTCAGTCCAAGGCCGTGGGTTCGATTCCCACAACTGGAAAATGTTTGTGTGATGAGCATGAATGTTTTCAGTGTCTGGGTGTTTATATGTATTATAAGTATTTATGTATTATATTCATAACAATATTCAACAGCTATCTTTGTACCCATAACACAAGCTACGCTTACTTTGGGGCTAGGTGGCGATGTGTGTATTGTCGTAGGATAAAAAAAAAAAAAAAAAAATAAATAAAATAATATTGAAGTGTCTATGTGCGTGTCTGTCTGTGGCATTATAGCTTCCAACGGGTCAACCAAATTCGATTTTCTTTTGTTTGAAAGTCGAGAGTGTTCTTTAGATGTTTCATGAAAGATGGCCGCCGTCACAAAATGGCAAATTACAAATTTTTCTGCATCTCCCTAAATATGGGTATGAAATTAAAGGGCTTGACTAGTAGAATAATGTTCATTGAAAAAAAATGAGAAACTGATTTATCAGCAAAGTGGAATGATGGCTGGATGAATGTTTTAATAAAGCGTTTAGTAGGTATAACATGCGTCGGGGGTTTTTGAGCCGTACATTTCTGAGGATAGAAACTATACCATCTCTAAGATGTAATCTTCAATAAATTTAGTTAGTAATATTTGAGCATCATCAAATCGACATAACTTATCCTTGCGATCTCTGTTAGCTACCACAATCGAGGGTTTCGTAGAGGAAATTGTTGGGCGTCGCATCAAAATGAAGCTACGGAATGAAGTGCAAAAATGGACCTTGGATCCTGGACTATTGTGTATCCATGAAAATATTCATCAGTCCTCTTAGTACATATAACACAAGCTGTATTGCCAATCCAAGCTGATTTTCAATATAATCATCTTCAACCGATTGAAGTCCACTGCTGGACAAAGGTCTTTTGTAGAGAGTTCCAAAATCCACGGTCCTGGGCTGTTTCCAGCGGCTCCCAGCGACTCGTTTGATGTCGTCTGTCCACCTCGTTGGGGGCCGACCAACACTGCGTTTACCTGTGCGGGGTCGCCATTCCAACACCTTGGAACCCCAACGTCCATCGGTTCTCCGAGCTATGGACAGTTATACACCTCAACTAAAAAAAATTCTATGTACAGTTATTGTCAATATATATTTATTTATTAATTCATAGAGAAGTCATAGCTAGACTATGCACATAATTGTATGTCAGTAGCATAGTTGCGCTTCAGTTTCTACCCCATAAGCAACGTCAATAATGGTACGTCTGGTTGGACTACCGTACCTTTGGCCTTTGCCCGATTTTATTTTTTAATAGCGGCTGGATTAAAGCAGGCGTTACTCTGCGGAAATCCATGATATATTATGAAAATTAAGGTTAATATTCTTTGCGAAAAGCAGGAGAATCTGTATGGTGTGATTTATAATTTCTTCAATCCTTATACTCCACACCAAACAGATCTTCGGCAATGAAACACACGTTTCGCTCCGAAACTGGAGCATTCTCAAGAGACGTTGACTTTACAATGAATAATTGTTTAGATACGTGTTAACGATACTAAGGTACTCTTGAAGTTCATAATTTCTTTATCTTTCGAAGTAAACTTTAAATCAATGCGAGATGATTTAATTCCTCCATCTCCACTTAACTCTCGAGAGTCAACAAACAATAATCGTCCATCGCATAGCCAATACAAATAACTCCTTAACCCGATATCGCGGTGAGTAATCGAGGGAGGGAGGGTGGAATTAATAAAACACACTACATTGATACGACCGGTGTCGGATGCCGTAGGGTTTCCAATAAAGCCTATTTGAATTTATTAGCTGGCTCTTTATTGTACTGTCATGAAGAAAATTGTTAACAAACAGATATACTCTCAAATTCCTTATACAAGCAGCAAAATACGCATGTCGATGGTACTTAGCCGAAAGAGCGCTGTCACAAAATTATTTACTACTTACGACTTACAGTATACCTTTCTCGCGGGATACAAAACGTTATTTTGTTACTTAGTCACTTTTTACTAGATTAATGCGTAGGCTAGCCTATATGATGGATACGGCTATATTACTGCTTTTTACTTTCAACAAGGGAAACAATTAGTAGACCCGGGCTGAAAATAAATCCTAAATCTGTTTTATTTTTGGGAATTTGGGGAATATGCTGAAATATTTTTATGACAAAGCTTGTCATAAAAAAAAATCAGTAGGTATATTCCTTTGGCTTAGAAGAATCCAGTTTCATCGCTTATAAGAAAATAAAATAAATTCTTAATATGTTGATGGTCGAAAAGAGCAACTTTTTAAGAGTTTTTTATTGATTTATTCTCATTAGAATCTGCATTCCGAACCGGTGGTGTAGTAGTCACTACTAGTAGAGTTTAAAATGTGTTTAAAAACAGCCACAGCAGACAAGGCCAATAAATGAATTATGAATTTCTTGAATTTTGAACTTAATCTCATATTATTTAAGCACTTGTGTACACAACTGTCTTTACTCGTAAGCGACGAGGTGATCTTCGTTTTTGGAGAAAAAAGTATCGGGTAAGAAACACCCAGCTGTGCGATATTTATGACTTTATATCGCCTCGTCCCTTTCACACATCACATATCCATCTTCCATCTCGCTCTAACACCTCCTTGTGAGAATTGTGGGATTTTTCAAAAATTTGAATATGATTTAGTTAAATGGTGGCGGTATAGGATTTGAATTTGTCAAGCTTTTAGGGTAATGTGGAAATGAAGGATGGGAATAGTTGGGTCTGATCAGCCCTAAAAAAAGTATAAAAAAACTCATATATCCTGTTTATGTACGTTAAAAGTTTTAACTTTTGCTATTTTGTCGTTTAGTTAGTTAAATTAATTTATCTATCCCTTGAATGCAATCTCGCCTCGTGGTATATAATGGTGCACAAGAATTTTTTGTGTGAGTTACCAGTAATGACTAACGGAGCCAAGTCATGTACACAGACGTCTGACAGCAAGGTATAGCTCCAAGTCACTCAGCGTGCTATGGAGAGAGATACGATTGGAATTTCTTAGAGGGAAAACGTTCAGAACGAAGTTACTCGCCAAAGAATTAGGGCTAGCATGCTGAAGTGGCCGCGGGACGGTTACGTTAATCGGAGGACCGATGAGCGATTGAGCCGAAAGACCTTCGCTTGAAGACCACGACTCGGCAACCGGAGTGTATGACAAAATCCCTGGCGCAAAGGTTCACAGCGCTCATCGTTTCGCCGTGGCGTAGTATGTGTAGGGTTCGATTCCCAGCCCGGGCAGTTTGGGAATTAATACTTAGAAATGAAGATGGCGCATAACAGAATAACATTGGATTGGCGGTTACATTGCTATAAAATTTCTCCCATACGTTTATAAAGAAGTTTCAATTCAAAAAATAAACCCGGACGATGTCGCGGGCAATAGCTTGTTTATAATACCAGTATGCATACGTGAAATAATTACCTACATAGGTAATTTTAATATTAATTGATTCACATAAAATGTATGTTCAACTTCGCAATTGCGATGGTAATGTATTTTTAATAACAGAAACGCAATTATTCTTAGTATTTTACGATCAGGAAAAATACCACGTCGGCACCTGTGCTGGATCATTTTACTAATACCGCGTAACTGCGATGAAAACGTGCAATTATTACTAGCTGTTTGTTTGGCTAGTCACGACCCTACTACTGACAAAAACTGTCGCTAAGAGTTTTATGCCCTACTAGCTGTTGCCTGCAACTTCGTCTGCGTTTGATTTTATTTTTTGATGTGGTATTAAATTTAGTTGTAGATCTAAAAAAAATTATAGTATGTAGTACTAGTATCGCTAAGCCTTAAATGAGGAGTTCGCTGCTGTCCGCTGAGGAGTTCTGTCCTGTATCTCCATCCACAGTTTGGGCAAAATTAAACACATATTGTAACCTCTATAGTACAAAAATAATTATTTAAATCGGTTATAATTTGTCGGAGTTATTGTGTCAAATTGTCAAACACTCTCCCAATGGAACAGAGCTTAATGTCGGGATAAAAAATACCCTATATTATTTCTAACACTTCCAAGAATATGTGTACAAAGTTTCATAAGGATCAGTTAAGTAGTTTTTGCGTGAAAGCGTAACAAACAAACTTACATTCACATTTATAATATTAGTAGGGATTATGAAAACTAAGCTTAATTTGCTATATTCCGCGAAAAGCAGGAGAATCTGTATGAGAATCACTTTACAATTATTCAATTATTCACTGCAAAGACAACATCTCCTGAGTATGCTCCGGTTTCGGAGCGAAACGTGCGTAGAGGGTACATTGCCGAAGATCTGTTATGTTTGGTGTGGATTATAAAGATTATATATAAAGATTTTATAAATTACACCACACAGATTCTCCTGCTTTTCGCGGAGTATAGCAAATTAAGCTTAATTTTCATAATATATCATGGTTTTCCGCAAAGTAACGCCTGCTTCTATCCAATAGATTTATGCTCGTTTTCACTAAACCTAGGAAATACGACTCCATTGAACGTCTGGTTGTCCAAGGAAGAATCGAGTGCACCGGATCACGCGGAAGATCGCCCATGAGATGGGCTGATCAAATAAAGGCTGCAGTGGCTGTCCCCATACATGGGTGTGCTAGAAAGGCAGCTGAGGAGTGGCGACGAATAGTCAAGCGTGCCAAAACACCACGACCGCTTTGAAAAGAGCGAACTGACTGAGAAGAAGGAAATACTTAGTTAAATTGGATGCCTGATGATTTGGGTGATGGTAAAAAAGGTTTTTCTAACTCTTAGATGCTGTCTAATGAAGTTAGGCGCCTCCTAAAGTTACGAAACTTATTCAGCGGCGCGTATAATGTTTAAGGACCTCGGCAACCGTCACTTGATAAAAAAAAAACACCCAGCTAAGTTTGTTGTGGGCGTCTTTTTAGACCACGACGCGTTTGAAGCCCTCGTAGCTTTAGTTTTAAGTTTACGAATATGGTTATCGCCATCATCTCACTACCGTGTATTTTCATGTAATGTACACATCAAAAGTGCCACCTATGGGCCAGTGGCGTGCACTGAATTTCTTGCCAGGGTATGCATATTAGGCATATAAGGCAGGAATATTGCATAGAATGGAAGAAATCCTCCTCCTATACGAGTTATATATCAATTTTAGGGTAGGCAGTGCTTTTACTTTTGCTGGCAGTGTATGAAGTGCACGCCACTGCTATGGGCCTACTTGAATCAATTTTGTCTTTGACTTTGATAGATGAAAAAAAAATTAAATTATTGGTTAATAATCTTAAATCAATACGAAAAATGAAAAATATGATACTACAAAAAAAAAAACCACACGGCACACCTTGTGAAGAGACTCATAGAGAAGTTAGGTTATATGTCAAGTCAAAATTCATTTGAATTTTGAAACGTCAAGTATGTATGTTTGTAGTGACTCTACCACCGGTTCGGAAAGCAGATTCTACCGAGAAGAGCCGGCAAGAAACTCAGTTACTCATCAATTGGTGAAGGTATGTATGCCTAGGAATCTTCTTTGTTCACGCGTTACCTACCTAGGTACTCACTTATTGCCTTGTTCGTTGTTAAAACAGGAATTAGCGTTCTGGTACGATTTCGCGCGTGGTAGAAACCGATAAGGGGTATTGGCTTAATATGACTGTGATACGATCAGGTGGGATTGGAGTAGTGCGGTGATTACGTGAGTGAATCCGGTACTCTCACTTATAGGTCTGTCGAGGGACACGTAGAGTTTTGGTGGGTGCAAATCCCACATAACTACTCTGTTTCCCCTAATGCTTTCGGCATTTTCTCTATTAAAAAAAGGTGGGATTGAGGTGAAACTAAGACTGAAAAAAAAACTCTGGGACCAAATACCTTTATGTTTTTAACAGCTATCTACTAATTAACTTATCTGTCTAATTGATTACATTATATACCTTCATATAATCAGTTCCAAACTATTCTAATAGTAAGTATTCTTAGATACCAACAGTATTTTACCCGGAATGTGTTTATCTCAACCCGGACGGGAACCGGTCCGAAAATAAGTGATCAGTTTTATTAACCCGCCGGCGTAAAAGTTAAAAATAAACATTTCGATAACGCATGTCACTTGTTAAGGAATTTATGTTAATCGGAATCGAAAAAAAAATAGAGAAAACTATAACGTCTCCAGTGATCGGTTATCTCAAGTAGAGAATGGGGCACCTGCCCGTAGAACATATGGGGGAAATAAAAAGGAATATGTGGGAGAGATTAAACCAGCGAGGTTTTTTACGGATGAACGGTTTCTGTATAGTGTTGACCTCAGCACGGATAGCATGAGTAAAACATTTTCTCTATGGAGAAAGAATAAAAGGTTGATATTCGGTGGAAATAAGATCTAACTAATATTATGTATATATTTTTTTAATCCACTAAAAGTTAGCCCTTGACTTCAATCACACCTGGTGGTAAGTTATGATGCAGTCTAAGATGGTAGCGGGCTAACCTGTTAGGGAGTAGTAGGTAGTTTACTTGTACTTTTTTTATCACTAAATCGCTTAGAGACACATCTTTGTCGGTAGGGTGGTAACTACGGCCAAAGCTTCCAACCAGACCAGACCAGAGAAATTTCAGATATTATAAGTGCCCAAATTGCCCCCTTATATTTAAGTAGGAGGTCCCGGGAATCCAGCACGGGACCTTCTCCTCATCTCATAGCCCTGTAACAAAGCATTTAAACGTGTTATTTCAAACGGGGTTAACTCTACTCTTTCCATGTTGCAGAGCTTTGCAGGTGCACAAGTCAATATACCTTGTCAGTGGATATAAAATGTAGCCGCGTTGGAGAAATTTTGAAATTTATATTTGCCGAATTTTTTCGGGTCTGGTCTGGTCTGGCGGTGGAACTAAAATAAAGTAAGGTGTGATTAAGCCCGAAGATCAGAAAAATCCTATTATAATATTAAGGATTACTTAAAAGATAAAAAAGCTTGGTTGTGAATTGCTCTACCCTCATAGCTTAATATAATTTTACTGTGAGATGGTGATAACAAAAAATTTATCCGGCTAAGTTTTTTGTGGGCTCCAACGACCAGGGCGCCTTTGGAACCCTCGTAGCTTTAGTTTTAAGTTGGCGAACAAAGTTATCTCCATCCCTTTACAATTATGTGAACACATATGTATGCACGCTTCATAAGAGCCTGTGATAGGCATACATGAATAAAGAAATTTTGAATTTGAATTTGAAAAGGCGAAATCCATTAACGTCTTGCGTTAGATAGCAAAGTTTATATTGTTTGAAAGTCTGAAATAATGTACTTAATGGTTAGAAAACTTTGGGGCACAGCTAGAAAAAATAACCTACTTTATTTTTTATTTGGATTTAAGACAAAATTTCAAGTTGTCAGCTTTAGTTTTTCCTGAAACACGAAGTTATATGTAAACTGCTGCCAGGCTATCACCACTCCACCAATATTATGTGAATCATTATTACCTACCTATCTACGTAAGTGAAACTGTATCCTACTGCTGACAGGTATCAATGCACGTGCAATATTGCTGACGCCGACTATCAAGACTTGAACTTGGAGTACCGTGCGAAAGTTACACTTTTTGTCATATTGATTACCTAATCAGAAGTTACCTACCTATTTCCAGCGAAAACGTAAACAAGTTATCTTATTAATACGGTACATATTCATAATTAATACTATTTTTCCCACGTAGGAAAACGCAAACGTGAGGTGTTTTTTTAAATTTTCTGTCCCTCCCTCCCCCCCTGGTGAGATATCGTGAGATTTTGTTCAATCCCCTCCCTCATCCCCCAATCTCGCGTGAGTTTTTCTAAATGTGGATTTCTTACGTTAACGCGTTGGGTTGTTATTGTAAAAAGACCAATGGACCAGAATAGTATAATTTTTTTTTTTTTGTTGTTTTAATCAGAAAAATAATTGCGTGATATTTGCCGAGACCCCCCTCCCAGAGATCTCACCAACTTAAGATTAAACGAGATTTGACTCGGCCCCCTCCCCCCCTTAAACATCTCACGTATTTTATGAACGCCCCCTATAGTTACATTCCCACGTATCTAAGTAGGTATCTACTTTTTATCATTTCTAAGATTTCATATGGAAACCTTATAATATATTTTTTGTATGTCGTGTATGTCGTAGTATATTTATATTTAGTATTTAGGGTTGGGAAGCCCACCACTAGTTAGACACACGAGGTTATTGCTATATAGTTATAAATGATAGAACAAACAGATGGTCCCCCTGATGCTAAGTGGAAAAACATCGCCTATAAACAAAGCAACACTTCGCAGGGCATGCATGAACACGTTCTAAAAATGGTGCCCCGTCCATCAACCTGAGACGAAGATGTTAAGCCTAAATAAGTTTTCATACCGGCAAAGACGCAATTTAGACCGGAACACAGCAATGCTGCTGAGCAGCAGAAATAAGCATGGTGGTGTTGATGGTCAAGTCCCTAGAAAAAAGCAGCACAAAACCGTCGAGCGTGAAAATCTCTATAAACACCTTTGACTATAAGACAACGTCCAGAACTTGAAATAACCATGATTACCAAATTTAAAGAAATAGATATACCTACAGTAGCCTCGCAATATATTTATAATAATATAATCATTATTAAACAAAACATAAGTAATTATAAACAAAAAGTCGATATAAACAGTCGACTAACTAGAAACGGACATAAATTAGTGATATCTGCATATCGTCAGAGAAAAGTACAGAAATCCTTTGCGGGGATGGGTATATACTTTTATAACATGATACCGAAGGTAATATTAGATCTACCTTTACCTAAGTTTAAACAATATATTAAAACACTTTTAACAAATCGTGGTTACTACACGATTGATGAATTCCTTAACGACAAGGCTGCTTGGAAGCAGGCCACTCCGCTTTCATCTCTCACAAAACAGAAAAATTCTAAAGATTGTTAAACTTTAAAATCATGTTGGAAAAGAGCAATCTGCTGAGTTTCTTGCCGGCTCTTCTCAGTGGAATCTGCCTTCCGAACCGGTGGTAGAGACTGACGTGACGTTTCAAAAGTGCTTATTGATTAGGCCTACTTGAAATAAATGAATTTTGAATTTAATTTTGATCGTGACAGACAAACATTCCGTAGGCAACGGCAGATTCCTCACACCGAAATCTCAATCAGAACTAATGATTCATTTTGGGTGGAAAAAATATTGACGAAGATATATTGAAGTAGATCTATGAAATCTTTACCTACTGTTAAATCTGCATATTAATAAATATAAAGATACTTGCCTAATCAAAATATCGGATTCAGAAAGAAACACTGGTCGTTCTTTATCAGGGATGGTAAACCTTTTTAATACTGTCTAATATAGCAAATGTCCTTTTACGTAACAACTCTCGTATTAATAAAACTTCATGGTCATATCTGGTAGCTGTATGGCTCTACTAGCATAAATTCCAGTATGAGTAAGTAGAAATACCTTTTCCAACCAAATTTGAAACTTGACTTTGTCATGGTCTTCAATTGGTCATCTTGTATGTGATCATCAGTATGGTGATGAGTATATAAGAACAGATTCAATTCATCATCCGTCATCCCCATAATTTGAAGATATGGTTGGATTTTAGTTTTTTGTTCGGATTTCCACACTTGATGATTTTGTTACATGTGTTTTATGATTCCCTGTGACTTGTTTAATGTCTTCTGTCCACCTAGAAGGGGTCTACAAACGATGTCTCCGAAATAACTCCAATATCAATCATTACTTCAAGCTATATGTCCCACAGTTCACTTTTAGTCGACAGAATCGATCTTACAGCTGTTGATAACACTGTGTATTTTACGAATATCCTCATTTCTAAATGGACCATGTAGAGATACTCGAGATTTATTTCATCAAAGCCTATATTTTAGTCTTAATAAAGAGGTAGTAAAAATTGAATGCACGGCGGAACCCAAGGTTTACCACGCCTTACAAGCCTTTCTCGGTGTATACGTAATACGATACTTTAATATTAACATTTAAGTCCTAGTGTTTTCTTAGTATTTAACCAAGGTCTACTGTTCTTATAACCCACAGATATGACAGGCTACTGATTTTGACACGATGAGATTGCTATCTAACCTCTGCAACCTGTTAAGGACACTAATGTCAGAGTTTTTTTTAAGACCTCCCTGGCAGAACAGTGTGACTGTTTAATCGGAGGTCTACACTATTCCGTTTTACGCGTGATCGTACCGGAACGTTTGCGACACGCTTTTAATGGTAAAGTGGTTACTACCAACAACCGAATCCTCATACCACCGTTTAGATACCCATTTTTTTTTTGTAATTTAGACAGCCGACTGGCGTAGTGGGCAGCGACCCTGCTTTCTGAGTCCTAGGCCGTTGGTCCGATTCCCACAACTGGAAAATGTTTGTGTGATGAAAATGATTGTTTTTCAGTGTCTGGGTGGTTATCCCCGTATTATAAGTATTTATGTGTATTATATTCATAAAAATATTCAACAGCTATCTTAGTACCCATAACACAAGCTACGCTTACTTTGGGGCTAGATGGCGATGTGTGTATTGTCGTAGTATATTTACTTATTTTATTATTTATTTTTTTACATTTTAAACCCTGATTCCTCTTTTGTTTTATTTCTCAACTATGGCATCTTTCGTAGTCCGAAATTCTATATTTGAATTTTGAAAAAAAAATCAGGAATGTAGATCAACCTATTCGACCTACCTACGTGCTTTCCGTGACTGATCCAAGTAGGAATAGACGAAAAGACTTCTATTGTTATTTTTATGAATAATATACATAAATACTTATAATATACAGATATGTACCCAGACACTGAAAAACACTTGAGTTCATCATACAAACATTTTCCAGTTGTGGGAATCGAACCCACGGCCTTGGACTTAGAAAGCAGGGTCGCTGCCCACTGCGCCAGTTGGCCGTCAATAGATCGTTACATTGTAACGCCGTGGCCACAGAAAAAAAAAAGAAACTATGGCTACTTAATGAGCTTATAAATAACACACATTTGTCCATATAAAAAGTGGTTCAGGTTAAATATTTCACGAGTTTAGGTGTTCGTTAAGTTGACGCATATTGTTATTTCATTATAAATGCACAAATGTCTTAATTAAGACCGAAACCGGCATAATAATTCAGAAAAAATACACAGCCTTAACTGCGGTCAGAGGCAGCTTTTTGTCCCTCTCTTACGTAATACATTATCAACATCCGTCCTCTTTTGCTCCAGACGAACTTGTAAATTGTTCTTTTTACGATACGACCGGTTGGTAACGACTTAAACCATTTTTACAACGAAGAATTAAAACTCTTACTTGTGATAGAATAAGGTTGGAAATAAAATAGAGACGTTGTTAGTTATAACTTTTTTTGAATTAAAAGAATGATCAAGTTATCTCGCTCAGACAAAACAAAATACAGCACAAGTCCTTTGAGCTTTCGAGTTTAGTTGCTTTACCGCGATTGCTTTTTGTAGTCCCGTCCCTTTTCTTGGAGCATTTCATTCGTAACGTAAACCTGTTCAATTCTTTAAACTTCTTAAAGCCACGACACTGCGTGTAAAATGCAACTTTATTTCCAGAGATGTAGGTGTTAATATAGCGTGTTTGTTGTTGATAAGATAGGTTGTTGGGAATGTTTTCGTTAAGATGTTATTGTCACGTTCGATGCGAGATGTGGATTTTCTCTTTTTGTTGGATGTGCATTAAGACATACTAACATTGCACTATACCTTCGTTTTCCAAGTCGGTTCATGCATGATTCATTCGAAATCCTTTGCGAGTGATGTGATTTCACGCAAGATGTTTGCGCTGACGTTTTCAGTGTCCGAACTTGATTGTTATTGCTTGGAGACCATCTAGGCTTTCTGACTACTTTAGTTAATTAAGCAATTAAGATTTTTAGTTCAGTTTTATTATGACAGTATTACTGTATCTTAGTTTCAGATTTAAGAGCATCTTAGAAACCTTTTCTGGATAAAGGAAGGTTTATCCGGGATTATTACCTACTAAAATCGGTAGTCTAACGAGGGATTCTAGTAGGTAATAATTAACAGCCTCCAGGAATTTAGTAATAGCTTTGTGGGGTATGAATTAAAAAGGCCTATTATGAAAATAAAGTTTAATTTGCTACACTCCGCAAAAATCAGGAGAATCTGTGTGGTGTAATTTATAATTTCTTCAGTCCTTATACTCCACACCAAACAGATCTTCGGCAATGTACCCCCTTTACGCACGTTTCGCTCCGAAACCGAAGCATCCTCAGGAGTTGTTTACTTACCAATGTTAGGTCAGACAAATTAAGATTAATTTTTTTTTTTTTTTTTTTATATTTATAGACGAGCGCTTGACTGCAATCACACCTGATGGTAAGCGATGATGCAGCCTAAGGTGGAGCGCGCTTGCCTAGAAGGTGCCTATTCACTCTTGATTTGAAGGTACTAATTTTCGTAATATGTCATGGATTTCCGCAAAGTAACGCCTACTTTTTTTTTTTTTACATAAATAAATATACTACGACAATACACACATCGCCATCTAGCCCCAAAGTAAGCGTAGCTTGTGTTGTGGGCACTAAGATAGCTGATGAATATTTTTTTCTGAATATAATACACATAAATACTTACAATATACAGATAAACACCCAGATACTGAAAAACATTCATGTTCATCACACAAACATTTTCCAGTTGTGTTATCCAATATCTAAAACGGCCTAGTTAAAAAAATGCTTGACTACTTAACTCATATTAGTTATAAACTAAGAAAGATTAGTTTTAGTATTTAATTAAGATTATCAGCTCAGTAACCACGTAATCCTTATTCATAAACCTGTAGTAAGTGCGAAAAGCTTAACGAAAAGCAGAGGTTGCTCTAACAAAGTGTTCTTGAGCACTTTAACCACCTTTAGTGTCTTTATATCGAACGAATTAGCGATGGTAGACCTTAGAGGAAAAGGTAGGCACATGGCTTCACGTTTATAGCTGAGACCTAATGGTCATGCTAGCTTCGCAAGACCAAGGACACTGAATCAGGCTTAGTGCGAGTCGGAGTCCTAAAAATAAATAGAATGCCCCCTACTCAAAATTAGCGATCCACAAGCAAAGTCCATACGCAATGTCTATAAAATTATTTAACCATCTGCCTGATTTTATTAGGAACACTGAAAATGAAAATGAATTTATTAGAATACTAGCTGTTGCCCGCGACTTCGTCTGCGTTTGATTTTGTTTTTTGATGTGGCATTCAATTTAGTTGTTGATCTAAAAAAAATTAAAGTATTCAGTATCGCTAAGCCTTAAATGAGAGGTTTGCTGCTGTCCGCTGAGGAGTTCTGTCCTCTATCTCTAACCACAGTTTGGGCAAAATTAGACATATATTATAACCTCTATAGTACACAAATTAATATTTAAATCGCTTTTTTACTTAATGTATTTGTCGGAGTTATGGTGTAAAATCGTCAAACACTCATCCCCTCTCCCAAAGAAACCGAGCTTAATGTCGGGATAAAAAGTATCCTTCATTAATTATAACACTTCCAAGAATATGTGTACAAAGTTTCATGAGGATTGGTTAAGTAGTTTTCGCGTGAAAGCGTAACAAACAAACTTACATTGACATTTATAATATTAATACGGATCAAAAAAATACCTCATAGAGCAATGCTTTTATTCTGTAAATGTTTTTTTTTATTTTGAGCATCCCTAATAAAATCAGTTTCCCTGATATATTAGGGAAACCGATTTTATTGTCTTACTTATATTTTTAAATTCATAGAATTATTTAATTTAAAAAAGGCTGCGCTAATCTGTGTGAACATACGTTACATTATATTAAATATTATTTATTTTAAATATTGTATTATAAATGTAAAATTATGTATTGTGCTGAATTAATTGAAATTGACTCACACACTTAACATTGCCCACAACTTCACGAGGCCCAATCATTGTCTAAAAAAGGCAAAAATATCATATTTGTGTGAAAGAAATAGGCAAATTAACAGAAATCTGTTATTATAGAAGTACAAACTGATACCTGTGACTTCGTTCGCGTGGATTAAGGTTTCTTATTACCTCAGGAACTCTCTTATTTCCCGGTATAAGAGGTAGCCTATGCTTTTTTCCATGCCAAAGGCTACATGCATGCCAAATTTCATCCGAATCCTTTCAGCCGATTTTGCGTGATTTGTAATATTAGTTGGATAGTCTTTGACAATAGAATCTTTATAATGTTTAAACTTACAATTTCAATTAATTCTGGTCATATTTTGACCACTAGTAGAAATAAATAAATAATTAAGAAAGCAAGTTACCTGAACTTTGTTAAACCCTATTAAGGCAACTAGTTCAACGTATGTAAGTATAGGCTCAGGAATTTTTGTAGAACTTCCCAGAAAATTGGACTTGCTTGAGTCGTCAGCAGTGTCATCGCCGGGAAAACATTTGGATAGCAGTCACCGCGGTAAACACACGCCGCGGTGAGTGTTTGCACTCCACTTAACAAATAGATAATTATTCTGTTCAAATTCTGATTTGCATTGGTAGTGCATCTTCATTTTACTTAATTATAAATCATTCAAGGGTAATTGTACCTGTATCATTTTATAAGAAACTAGCTTTTGCCAGCGGCTTCGCTCACGGCATTCCTACGTAATACGTTGTAATAACTATCTGTGTGCAAAATTTCAGCCCGATCCGTCAACTGATTAGAGCTGTGCTTTGATAGATCAGTCAGTCAGTCAGTCAGCCAGTCACCTTTGCTGATGAAAGATTTAAGAGTTATGACGACCTCCCTGGTGCAACGGTGAGCGCTGTGAATTTCAGTAGGAGCTCCCGTGTTCGATCCCCCGCAGGGTCAAATTGGGAATTTATAATTTCTGAATTTTCTCTGATGGGAAGCTTGGGCCGTGGCTAGTTACCAGCCTACCGACAAAGATGTGCCGCGAAGCGATTTAGTGTTACGGTGCGATGTCGCGCGGAAACTAATTAGGGACTACCGTATTCTCTAACAGGTTAGCCCGCTACCATCAATCAATCAATCGGTGAGATTGCAGTCAAGGGCCAACTGTACTGGAATAAAAGAATAATAATGATTAATAAAGAAGAATAAAGATGTCTCTCAATTAGTTCAAAGCCCATTAACGTCATCAGTAGTATCAGATCTTCTTCAGATTCTCTTATATTGTCCAACCACTTCTCCCGGTTGCTCTTTTCCCGGTAATTTTTTTTTTGACGGCCGATTGGCGCAGTTTGCAGCGACCCTGCTTTCTGAGTCCAAGGATGGTTCGATTCCCACAAACGGAAAATGTTTGTGTGATGAGCATGAATGTTTTTCAGTGTCTGGGTGATTATATTATGTATATTATAAGTATTTATGTATTATATTCATAAAAATATTCAACAGCTATCTAAGTACCCATAACACAAGTAACGCTTACTTTGGGGCTAGATGACGATGTGTGTATTGTCGTAGTATATTTATTTATTTAATTTTCCCTTCAACTTGAAAACGCGTACAGGGATCTCTGTAGGTGACCCAAAAACGAAACCTTCCTTTGTGTTATCATTTGGCTCTTTTTATACTAATCAAAGTCCAAGTCACAACTTCAAAGTCTTTACGGAGTCTATATAAAACGTAAGCCTAGAGAAAAGTCCTATTTTATTATTAAGAATGACACATGAATGATAAATAAGTTTGGGTATGAATTGCTCTAACTTCATAGGTAAATATTAAGTTGAGATGGTGATAACTAAAAAAAACCAAGCAGCAGGGCGTTTGGAACTCAACTTAAAAATCTCGTTAGTTAATTAGTTAAAACTAAAGCCATAGCTATCAATGTTCGGTAGTCATAGCAATATTACTAAAGCTATGGGTTTGGTTTTAGGTTAACGAATATTGTAATCACCATCACCGTACATTACTGGTAACATATTATGTGTATGAACGCTTCACACCTAAACGCTTGTGATAGTCTACATGAAAAAAATATGTGTTTATATAATTGTACACACGTAAAAAGTGAAACTTATTTATGACATCATTTTTTAATTACAAATAATTAATGTTTACTAGATTAACAGTCGTATTAAATTAATAATTGCTAGTTTCGAAAATAATATTATTTATCAAACAAAAACTGAGGTTAACCTGAAATAACTTTCGCCTTTGCACTTGTTTCGGATATCAGAATCGGTTTCACGCGTCATCGTGCCGGAACGCTAAATCGCTGAGCGGTAGGGCGGTGACCAGCCACCGCTGAAGCCCACCGGATCAGATCACAGAAAATTTGGAAATTATAAGGATGATTTGGGGATCGAGCCCGGGACCTCCACTTACAAGACCACTACGCTCACCACTGCGCCAATGAGGTTTTCAGATCAGAATATAAGGAACTAACAACTAAAAGATACCTAATAGGTGTTCCACCATGTTAGTCGAATCGTTTTAAATCCTGTGATTAGTACACTGAATAATAGTTCATAATAAAAAAGAGTTACTATGAATACTAATTTATAGCTCCGCCCACCCATCAAGCATATACTTATCCATCGGAGTTGCCTCATTAAAAACATTTTATCGCTCATGCAAATCCGTGAATTATCATTGTTTATGTTAGTGCATCAGTCAGCATAGCGCTAAGAAAATGCGATTAAGACATTATCTGGTTACCACTATCCGCGTTGGAAAGGGACGCAGCACAAATACAAGCGCTTATAAATTGTACGGAAATAACTTTACGTGTGAGTGGGATGGGGCTATTGAAATGTCAGGATCGGAGTGCGCATAATGAGAAATTCGCTGTCTCTCTTACTCCTGACGTTTTACAGTCGTTTATTGTCATGTTACTGTCTCGTTTCGACGGGCGAGATTGAGATGAAATCGCCGGCAGCGCTCCATCCGTGTCCTCCTATTCTCTATACCGGTGTACGCCGCGCCGGCGTCGGACGTCGTCACATTATTATTTCAATTACCACACATTATTAATAAATGAACGCATTATTATTTTATTTATGAATCAAAAAGTGACATTTGAGGACTCGAGTGACAGTGTATGTGACTGGTAGTACGATAAGAATATTCTGGTGCAATTGAGTTTTTAGGAATTATTTGACAAGTGCGCTTGTGTTTTGTGTTGTATTTATTATGCGAATGGATTGCTGCCGCTACAAAATAGTCTGACACGAGATAACCTGACAGTTCAGCATATCGGCCCAGTAAGTTAACTAACTACTTATTGTTAAAAACAACTCTCAATATTTTTTTTCAGTACCCAATAATTTCACGAAATAAAGTGTCATCCAAGGGGATTAATTAAATCTTACCTTTAAGACTTATCAATATTAATATTATTAAAGTATTTCTAAGAAAATATTTATTAATAATAGGGGCATTTTATAGAAAGTCGTGTTTCGCGGTTTCACTGTAACGTTTTCGGAATTCCGCTGCACGGTCCTTAAAACTCGTCCTTTAGAGTCAAGTGACAAGTTTTCGTTTTAGCAAAGGTCCCAACATGTGGTCCAGAGAGCATATTTTTGTACCTGCCTCGGTCAGAACGAGAAGGGGCTGACTTTTTGTAAGTTTTAAAAACAAAGCAATCCCAGCGGCGACGGGGTGCCCGCCGTCCGGTGTTGCAGTTCAGTCACGTTTTTAGTCTTTCCCGGGAATTGCTGGTTTTTTTTTTATTTATCACCTAACCGCATGTGGATGTTGCATTTTTATTAGTGGACGTCGCTTCTTCAGCTTAGCGGGGTGTTACATGTGAAAACTTTTTGTGTTTCACTAAGAAGTTAACTTCCTGTAGTACCTATGTAACTATTTAAAAAGAAAATAAAGTCTTTACATAAAAATGCATTGCTATCGTAGAGTTAGCTCTACCGGCAACAGTAAACTCGTAATTGTTTAAATACCAAATCAATGAATTTTAATAAAGATTTAAAATTGCAATAAATTGAAAAAGGTATTCCGTACCTACCTCAATTTTGATCCACAGCTTTGTATTTCTATAGATACAAAGACAATATTTAAATCAAAGATATTATTGGTGGTAATAATTTTGATTTGTTTAGACATAGAAACATTATTGGACCATTTTTAGGTAGGTATTTAGGTATTTTTCGTTGAATTAAATTTTATTAACTTTCAATCGCAATACAAGATGGTAAATTTCGCCCTCAATTCTTCATTCATAAATGACACGTAGATTATGATAATTAAAAAATGAACCGAAAATTATTTATAAGGAAGCCAACGTGCATATAACTATCTTAAATTATGGACACATTTAACTATTGTTCTTTTATGTTTTACACCCCACTTAAAGGCCGACTTAACTTGCATAACATAAAAAACCCCCTTTGTTTACAACTAAATTTTAAGAGGTATGACCGCTACAAAAAAAATAAAAACAGTAATAAGTACTTACATAAAAAGAAAAGGAAAAAGAAAATAAGTACGTTAATTACAAATAGATATAAGATTTAAATAGGTAAGCAATCTTATTTAAATATCGGAGCTTTAGTTTTGATACGTTAAAACTAGCAAACTGGAAAATACAGTCAGTTTTCAGTTAGGTTACTGTTAAATATATATTGAGTAATTAATTTTAAGAATTTCTCCAATAATCTTAACTTCTATTCTCTACCATAGACGATGGTAAACTCTTTATATTTATTTAGGGAATTATAGTTAAGTAAATAGCTGAAAAGAAAACCGAAACTAACGCCGGATGAATAATCTAATATTATTATAATTCTAATATTAGTATGGATTTTACATAAAAAAACGAAATTGAATACGAGTGACATAATACAATACTGTATCACGAGTTTAGCCGCGATGTGACCCTTGATCACGAATGTCGAATGATTTGTATCGCTCTATCGATGGTAAACCGGGGAAGATTTAAGATCAATATAAGTGAATTTTATATAAACTATTCTGCTTCTTTTTACTCTTATGCCATGCTGCTGTCATGCAAGTGCGGTCGTTATATAAGTGAGGTCATATATAATGCCCATTAAAGCTAAAAAGCCGATTCCTCAGTCATTACGACTGCATAAAAAACTAGCATCCAAAAAGCTTGGAGTGCTAAATAAAGCCAAACGTTACTTTGCGCAAATGCACAGACTCCAGCTTAAATTAAGATAGACCTAACATAAAGCACTGCTCATATCTTTGGGCTCGGGCTACTCTTTACCAACCTCTTCCATTTGAAGTAGAAGAAGAAATACTTTATTGCACACAAACATCAAAATATACATAAAATAAAGAATAAACAAAATAACATAAATTGTAGGCATGCAAAGACGGCCTTATTGCTGCAAGCAATCTTTCAGAGGTTGCCTGACCTCTGGCCGAAGGAAAAGCTGCTAGAGAGCGGGATAGTGCAATTATATATACATACTTCTCGTTACACTCTTGTCAGAGTGGTCGTGGTCATCATGAAGTGACGCTGTTTGGAGTTGATGTTATTTGTTAACGAGATTTTTCCTCTTTTCGCTGCTGGCACACATGCAAGGGGCCTCCCACGGCGGATTTGACTTGATCAGTTCAGCGCATGGGCGACCTTCCGCTCTTTCTGGTTCCTTCTACCTTCAAAATTCTCAATGCTCTAGGGAATCCTTTTCCCATCAGGAGACGTGACCAAAGAATTTAAGTATTCGACTCTGCATCAATGTCGAGAGACGATGCTTGATCCAGAGTTCTTGTTGGTCCAGAGTATGGAGACGTTGGTGCGGTTTCGGTCCCAGAGACTCCAACTAACACCTCCAGCACATTTATTTATTTAAACTCTTTATAATAAAAATAAATAAATGTATAATATGAAATAAATATAAAAATAATAAACTAATATATATTATGATAAGCTATATTAAAAAATAGATGGAAAAAAAGACCAGTCGTCTTATTGCGCGGGATAATAATAAGATTTAACGACGTATTAAACTGCGTCTCTAAAGCATCGATCCCCGCTGCGTATAAAAATATGGTGAAAACCAAAATATGTACGTATTTCCCATCTTATGTGTTCTCAAAATTATTTGAGGTTATAAACAATTAACCTTAAAATAAATTGGTAGCATTTTCAACGAAGAACTGGTAGACGCTTATAATAAAACTATGTTTTAATACAATTTGTACCCTACAGATGCATTCCAACTTTCAGGAGATCAAATTAACAAGTTGGTGATAAATTTTTCTATAGACCCTAATTCGTCGATTTTTCTCACAGAAAACTAAAAGTTGTTAATTAATTCGGATGCTTTTATCAATACTTTGTATACTGTGAGAAGAAATTAAATTAAGTTATGTGCGGAAGCTTTCATCATTATAATGCAATAACTTGAATAAAAAGTTGAAACAACAAATTAATTTCGTTGCTACTTATGGTCTTATGTTGGTTATGCTTATTTCAATGTATTTTTCACAGATATGGCATTGTATTTTATACAGCCACAATATTGTATTTTCATAAAAACTCAGAATAGTCTAACGATTGTAATGATACCTCATACATTCAATCCTGCATTTAGAAATAATGATTGAATTGGAAAAGGAACATTTTTACTTATTTAAAAAACGGACTGTCAAATACTCTACGATTTCTTACATTTTAACTGAATTGAATAAAGAAATATACATAAAGAACTATGAAAACATAACAATCCTTTTCTAGGCTGTCGTAAAAGTAGTATTGAACAAGTGAGATAAAACCAACGCGTTATATTGATGGTGTACCCTCCGTTGAAACAATAATTGATGGACTGACCGTCCGTACATCGTTATTTACGGGTGAACTGATCTGTACATCAAACACAATGGACAACTATGAGTTCAGATGATAAAAAAATACATAGTATAAAGATATTTCGGTCGCAACTGTGATAATATCTCAAATAATCTACATACAACTCAAATTATTTTAATTATTCTTATTCATATAAATAAGTAGCTAGTTTGAATACGCGGTTTCGCTTACGATAAGTGGTGTTCTTATTAAATATTCAAACCTTGTGTTACTTTCTGTAGTAAATGCATCTCACATTTTCAAAATAGCTTTCTTGGACGCAAATTTTATTCCAAATTTCAATCCAATCCGTCTAGTGGCTTGAGCTGTACGTTGATAGACAAGTCAGTCAGTCAGTCATGCAGTTAGTTACCTTTTTTATCTTTTAAAACGAAACTTAATAAAAATAGATAAAAAAATATTTCAATCCATTCATGTGTAGAAAAGATAATGCTGCTAATTATTGAATATTTCAATGGATATAATATCATCATCAAAGCCTAGTCCACTGCTGGAGTAAAGACCTCCCTCAACGGGAGGGTTTACTCATCCCGGCTAATTTTGTTGTGGTCTCCCGGCTAAGTTTGTGGTGGGCTTCCTCTTAGACCACGACGCGTTTGGAACGCGTCGTAGCTTTAGTTGTAAGTTTACGAATATGCTTATCGCCATCATCTCACTACCGTGTAATACTCATGTAATGTACGCATCAAAAGTGCCACCTATGGGCCTACTTGAAAAATATATTTTTGACTTTGATTTTGACATAATAACAACGCTGGGCATGCGGATCGGTGATCGCAGTAGATGGTAGAAGTATCACGGAGGACGCTACTGCCCTTTCTCCGTTATTTTCTCTCGTACGACACCAGCTAGAAGAGAAGGGGCGTTGACAACTGTATTCTGAGCTCCAGATATCACACGGCAGCAGAATGGATATATACGTTCTTTTATTTATCGAGTAAATATGACATAAAGGTTTTACGCAGCTAGTAGGTACCTACAAGTACATTTGAACACGCTTAATAACGTCACCAGCATCGAATATTGGATAGAAACAGGTGTTACTTTGCGGAACTACGTGATCTATTATAAAAATTAAGTTTAATTTGTTATACTCCATGAAGAGCAGGAGAATCTGTAGATATGGTGTAATTTATTCATTGTAAAGTCAACATCTCTTGAGGATGCTTCGGTTTCGGGGCGTCACTGGCGCAGAGGATACATTGCGAAGTACCTGTTTGGTGAAGAAGTGTAAAGACTGAAGAAATTATAAATTACACCATACAGATTCTCCAGATTTTAGCGGAGTATAGCAAATTAAGCTTAATTTTCATAATATGTCACCATCCTCATCCACAGCCTATTAAAGTCCCACTTCTACCTTGCTTACCTGCTTGTAGACCTACGACACTACGTTGCTCATATTCGGGATGGTGGGCTTTAAGGATTATTATGTATAAATGTTAGTGATTATCATTTTATAACCGGTACCCACGACATGTCGTGGTTTCTAGCGCACGAGCCTATTATTGTTAAGTTTCTTAACAGAAATCTACAGTACATTACAATATTTGGTCCAACCGGGGAATAGTATTTGGGACCACGTTATCCGTAGTCGTAGATGTTAACAACAAGACCAAAGAGGCAGTTAATTCTTAATAAAGTTAGTTTACTTTTTTACGTCGTTCTATTAAGCATATTATCATATTCATCGGGAAGAGAAACTCAAATGAGATAGAAACGTATGGTTTCGGTAATTGCTTAATCAAGTCGATTGATCATCAATAGAGCGGTCGAGTTGCGCGGGCGCAAGTCGACGACCGCGCCGCCGGCGATAGTGATGTACCTTATAGATATCTATACTATTATGAAACTGAGGGGCGTGTGTTTCTTTTATTTATTTATAGTCGCCGCAGCTTATTAAATTAATCGATAAAATTTTATTACTCAGGTACCTACCTACCTGGCAAATAATTTATATCTAGTAATTTTATGTAGGTACCAAGATAGTGATGTACCTTTTACATATTTGTACTATTTTAAACTGTAGGGCATGTATTTCTTTATTTATTTTTGTTATTATATAACTAGCTTATTGTTAAGTGAATTAAGCTACTCTAACTATCAATATTATTACACGTCAGTCTCCGAGGAACGAGGACGATCGCCATCTTTCTGACTCCTTTGTTGCTGGAATATTCTTTACAGAAATACAAAATACCAAATTTTTGGAAGGAAAAGTCAAAGTCAAAGTCAAAGTCAAATATATCTTTATTCAAATAGGCACATAGATGGCACTTTTGATGCGTTATTATATACAAAATGTGTACATGAGTATGCAGTGAGTAGTGATGGCGTTAACTACAATCGTAAACTTAAAACTAAAGCTACGAGGGTTCCAATCGCGCCCTGGTCTAAGAAGAAGCCCACAACAAACTTAGCCGGGTGTTCTTTTTGTTATCACCACCTCACATTGTCATTAGAAAATATTTAAGAAGCAACCTGGTTAGAGCAATTGTTTACACCCAAGCTTTTTTATCGTTTACGTAATCCTTTATACTATAATAGGACTTTTCTATAAGCTTTCGCTTAATACAAACTTTGAACTTCTTTAGTGACATCCCCAAGATATCAACCGGTAATTTATTGTAAAATTGTATACAATTTCCTTTAAATGAATTGCTTATTTTGTGTAGTCTAGTGTACTGCACTGCAAGTTTATTTTTGCTTCTAACGTTCAAATTATTGCAGTCACATTTTCTTTTAAATTTTGATATATTTTTGTGAACATACATTAAATTTTCAAATATGTATTGGCTATAGAGTGTCATTATTTTAACATCTTTAAATTTATCTTTCAATGACTCTCTCGGACCCATTTTATAGATCGCACGAACAGCCTTCTTCTGCAGCAAAAAAATAGTGCCAATATCAGCAGCATTACCCCATAGTAAAATTCCATATGACATAATGCTGTGAAAGTAACTAAAATAGACTAGCCTAGCAGTTTCTATGTCTGTCAGGTGGCGTATCTTCTTTACTGCATAGGCAGCAGAACTAAGCCTGTTCGATAAATTATTTACATGAGGGCCCCATTGAAGTTTAGCATCTAACGTTATTCCTAGAAATACTGTTGTATCCACCGGGTTCAATTCCTCATAATAATGAGCATGTAACATGTAAAACATGTAAAAACCACTATACTACTTAATAAGTAGTATAGTGGTTTTTACATGTTTAACATTTGGTAATGTGAATTTTATGCACTTAGTTTTATTTTCATTTAAAACCAAATTATTAGCTTCAAACCATTGTACTACTTTAGCGAGATAGTTGTTTACATCGTCTAAAGCTAATTCACGTCTCTTAATTTTGAACATAAGTGATGTATCATCAGCAAACAATACTATCCCGTGATTGTCCTTAACAAGGTAAGGCAGGTCATTAATGTAAATAAGGAATAGAAAAGGTCCTAATATAGAACCCTGTGGAACACCAATTTTCACAAATGACCCATTAGACCGCTTTCCATTAACGTTTACCATTTGCACCCTATCACGCAAGTAGTAACTAATCAAGTCGAGAGCTACACCCTGAATTCCATAGTGGTGTAGTTTTCTGACTAACGTTTCATGTACAACACAATCAAACGCCTTAGACAAATCACAGAACACACCAAGTGCATCATGTGACTCCCTCCCAAGCTTCAAATATATTATGTATTAGCTCAACACCAGCGTCGATAGTTGAGCGACCCCGTGTAAAACCAAATTGTTTAACGTGGAGTAAATCATACTTATGAAAATAGGCAAGTAACTGATTTAAAATAAGTTTTTCAAAAATTTTACTGAAAGTGGGCAGTACTGATATTGGTCTGAAGTTAGTGGGGTCAGAGGTACTACCCAAAAGAACCTACGACCCGTAGACAAATATGTATAATCATTACAACGAGTTTTAGAAAAAATTAAATGTTTAAATAGTGATTTTTTTTATTCCAATACAAGATAGTAACATACCTAGTTAAAAGTGACAATAGCGGACCATCCATCGGAGCATTTAATCGCTTTTCGGCACGTCTCAATCAGTGAGGTAACTAGACCCAACCAGTCCATACAGAAATTATAAATTCGATAATTGCCCATGACGTAATCGAACCGAGAACTTCACTCAATAGCACCACAGCGCTGCCCACTGCGCTGGGGAGGTCACTGAAACTAGGTTCAAAAACAGATCCATTATAAGTACCGTATCGACACAATACATACGCCCATTGAGAATTCTAAACGAATGATTATACTCACAAAAATCAAAACCAACAGTACGTTTCGAATCCGTCGGAATTGCGTCAGGTACCGTGACATTACCAGAAAATACGGCCACAAAATATTTGTACAGTCAGCAAAGTAATAAACACACGGGAGCGAGTCAAATCTCGTGCTCTCCAAATAGAAAAAAACGGCTTAAAGCGAGACGGATACGCTTAACAGGGTCCCGTATCAAAATAATGATGTTTAGTGCTTCTGAATAAATTGGTAGATAAGTATTTCTCCGTTTATTTCTAGATCAATAGCATCATAGTATTTACACTTCATCTAGTTCATTAAATTATATTTAGAAACCTAAACAATTAAAAGAAAAGAATCAGCTTCTGGTAAATTTAAGATCCTTGACTTTGACTTTACTCTTTTGACCTTTTTGAAAATGATAATTAAATGAAACTAGGCCGTTATCCCGTTATGTGAAATCTAGCTTTAACTCACTAAATTAAATTTTTCACAGATGTTTCAAAGTCACAATCACAAGCTTACAAAAGTATCACATAGATAAGTTTGGTTTTCATATTTTGATGTTAGGACCGTGGAACCATAAAAAATAAGAAAAAAAAGAGATCTTGAAGCGTCGACAGAGTCATCTTTCTGGGGTAGAACTAATTGGTGTTCGGTGTTTATAGAAAAAAAGTTATTTGTTGTGCTCCTACGCCATTTGATAGACCGTCGCAGGAACAAAAAATATCTTGACCGGTTGAGAATTTGGTACTTCTAAGCTCTAATACATTAGACAGTCATGCTTTCTTATAACTTAGTAATTTACGCCCGCGACATTTTCCCCATAGAATATCTGTTTTAAACATAGCATGTATCCAAATTATTTAAATAGTCATACAGGATATTTTAAGTGTTATCTTAAAATAAATAAATATACTACGACAATACACACACCGCCATCTAGGCCCAAAGTAAGCGTAGCTTGTGGTATGGGTACTAAGACGACTGATGAATATTTTTATGAATAATATACATAAATTTATACTAAACACATACATATAAACTTCCAGACACTGAAAAACATTCATCACACAAACATTTTCCAGTCTTATAATCATCTTATAGTTTAAGTTTGTAAGCAAATTGTGTGGTTCATAGATAAATGAAGAACAAAAATTAACTGCAGTAAAAATACTGTCGTTAAATGTTTAATGTAAATTGTAGATTGAAATACCCCATGATTAATGAAAAGAAATGCTAAACATAACACTGATGTAATTAATTATGGAATAGAAAACACTATATTTAAAATAAATAACTTGGGTAAGAAAATAGGTTTTCTATTAAGAGAAAAAACGCATGACTTTTGTTCCAAGGTATAATAAGTTAAAATAATAGTTTCAGTTCTGTATGAAAGCTTAGTAACTAAGTTAATACATAAACAAGAAAAGGTTCTTAATCTAAGGATTGTAGCGGGAGATATAAGCGCAGAAACACCTGTACCTACCTACCCACTTATAAATATGTAAAGCTATTGTCCGCACAAAAGAGATCTATCCGAGGACTTGCTAACAAGGGTTTTAAAAAAAGTCCAAGAGTGCCCGAATTTGTTGGCCGAACAATGGTCCACAGAACAGATATCCAGGTAGAATAAATTCCCTATTGTTGACTGCCATTAGGACGTAATGCTTTAGGATTTCAACGTAATAAATTCAATGAATGCACGGGTTTCCGTGAGCGCAATCCATCGAAAAAAAGTTTGGTTGTTGGCACGTTTCTACTTAATCCAGGAGCTTAATTACGAACAAACTTAGTTTTAGAGTTTTGATTGCGCAGTAAGATCCATTTTATCCCTTCCACATAAATCTGATTCTTATATACTTACGTTAATAAAGATTGTTTTACTTGTAGGTAGTTTTTATGTACATATTACGTTCCTTAGACGGTATTTGTAACCTCAAAAAGGAATCCTCAAGCAACCCCTATATAGATGGGATACGGGGATTAACCGATTTGATTGATTTATTAATTTTACATAAAAGATAAGACCTTTGAAAATGTGACATGTGACGCATATAATGCACATTATCTGATCAATAGATTAGCTGTCAAGCATAATTTTTAACTATCAGTATTATTAATATTTCAAATCCCGTTATTATGAATAAAAAATATTGGAATTGTTCAATTCAGACAAAAACTTTAGAATCAGTTACATAAGTTAAACGTTATAATTTAATTCGTGGAATCATCTTCAGAAACTTAATAGCCTTTCCTCAAAACTCGATTCCAATAAAAAAGGCCTATTCATATTTTACATCTCGATCAGCTTCGAAAAAACCGATCTGATATCGAAATTTATAAATTATTTAATAAAACGTTCAGTACAAAATCGCGATCTTGGCTTCGGTTGGTTGAAATTAATGACTCTTCTTTCACCGGGCAAGTGTCTGTAAGGGTCCCGTCTACCTGCGTTGACGAGTCTATTTAGACATCAAAATACACTTTTTTGTCGGTCTATATCTGTGAAACTAGTTTCGAGAACACAAAACAATTTCCTTTGTTGAAACGCCTTAATGATTTTTTCGTCACAATTTGGCGATTTTGTCGGCTATTCTGCGAATATCATGGCATTTAGCCTTACCTGCTTCGAGAAACAATATGAAAGGTGCATTTAGCTGTCAAGTGGGGTGTAATTTATAGCGACCGGTGATAGATCAGATGTTTACTTTTAAGGTGTCTGTAATGTCTTCAGTCCAACATCTCGTAGATGGGCCAATTATTTACCGTTTACCTTGGCTGTTGGATATTAAATGGGTTTAAAATACAAAGTCTTAAGGAAGCCTGTTACTTTTATCGCGTTAATGATTATGAAACATTTCAGATGTGTTTTTTTTTTGAATACACACTTTCTTTACCAAAAATATATATATTATATGGTAATATGACTTAGCTAAAAAATTGTATATATTCTTAAAATATTTAGTTTCTTGATTTGGACATATAATATTTCATTTTCAATAGGTAAATGCTTTCTTTTAATGGATACAAGAACATTTATGTTAGCATCAGACATTACAGGATACAAGTTTTCATATGTTGCATATTTATTAGGATTATGGAAATAAAACGTTCAAACATAAGTGCATACAATAGAAATAAGTAAAAAATCAGGTCCTCATTTAAGAAATTAAGGCCATCTCAAATATCCGGGAACGTTATAAGCGTTCGTATTAAACAATCAAGTGTATATAACCTTATCTGAGGCAGACAGTTAGACAGGATGCACGCGTTAGCTCCCGTGACAGACAGATCCCGAAGCAAACCGCTCGTTACATGGATGATTGCTTAATGCTATGATGAAATTGATACAGGTCATGTTTATTATGAGCATAAGGTTCATCAAGGTAGAGTGTATGTTAGTGCATGAGTTAACTTTGCTGTAGAAACTTATTATGTATCTTATCATTTCTTCATCCCTGGTAAAATATAGGAGTGACTGGAAAATAAAAGAATTCATTCTATTATTTCCCACTTTTTATTTTTGATATTTATTCCACGCAAAACTTTAAGGATTAAAAACAACAAAAAGCTTGTTTACAATAAGAAGTTGATTAAAAGTGTATAGGTCTGAAGAGAAGAAAATTAATTGGAAGAAGAAGAAATACTTTATTCCAAGCAATACTTAAAGGAATACAGACAATCAGAAGTTAGTTCTAAAACAGCGATTACGTAAAGTATAATACTTGTTTTTAAGAGGTTAAAACAAATACTCAACTTATGAGATGAGTAATGAGAAATAGATTCAATAAGTTAAAACATTTAGAAAATCGAAGTCTGACAGAATTTTATGAAATAAAACTTATTCAATGTTAGAGATTCGAGATCGGATTAAAGACGAGACAGAGGTGAGAGAACCAAATAATGTTAACGAATCTCAATAAAAATATACCCCCAAACTTATCTAACATGCATCCTGTAGGTACATAAAAAGGTTCCCATCCCAAAAAACGAGAAACTGAATGAAGCAACGGACGGGATGCTGCTTTAGGAATCTCTTAAAAGCGCCTAAATCAACGTAGAGATAATAATGTCCAAATATTCGGGAACCTCGGTAGCTCGCACTGGTGCGCTAAGTGACAGGGCAAACTGTTATTATCACCTACGGCTTAGGGTAATGTGTTTGGTTTGGCCCTATGTGCTTAAGGATTTGTTGGTAGGTATGGAGCTTGTATGTGGAGGAGGGCTCACGTTTTTGGGTTTAAGATATGGTGTTTCTTGATTGCCGGACATGAAAATCCACAAAGATAAAGATCTTTGACGATTATACTTATTAGTATCTGGTCGTCTATCTTTATTTATCTTTATTCTATTATGAGTGTAAATCGATTGGTTTTTTTTAAGTATTTGATTTAAATGCACCTCAATCATGAGGCGGTAGACGATAAAATCTAAATTGGTATTATACTATACTTTTTATGCCTCTGGATTTGCGATTTTTGAAAAGCATATTATTTTCACGTTCAACTTTCCCTAATTTAATTAGAACTGAATAGAAAGACATACAAAAAGTCTATTTATTGCATTTCAGTAATAATCTAGTCAGCACTAAACAAAAACTATAAACAAAATTAGAATAGATTTCGACAGATTCAAGTGACTTTTGTTTGAGAGTTAACACGGGTGAAACCACGGGGAACAGCCAGTTCACTAATAAACTAGTTTACCTTAGCGCTACCATTTATTACTATTCTTAGTGCACGCTGTCGACCCTAGGTCGCACTATAAAACTCAGTGCACTAATAGTTAATTCCACACAGAAAACCAGTTTTTGGAATGCGAGTGGGCGAGTTCGATTCCCGGGTGTTTGTACAAGAAATGTTTCGGCCCAATATGATGCAACTGGAAAATAGAAACGTACCATTCGACGCTATAGCACTTTAAGTGATAACTTTATTCTGGAATTGAGTTGTTATGTGAATGCATCAGCATAATTTAGGAAATGAAAAAAACAATGTAATTTATTCCTTTCTTAATGCTCATGTGTTTTTTTATTTCTATTCTTTCTGCGGGGGCTTTGTTCCCGTTTCTGGGAACATAGTTTTTTTTTTTCAAATATAAATCTGTACAAATTCCCGCGGCTCGTCCTGTATTGTTTCAGTGTTTGGAAATCCTGCGGGAACCGTTCGTTATTCAAGGACTACTTTAAGGTAAACTTTCGTCAAGATTGGTTTACCAGCTAAGTTGTGTGCAGGTAATTAATATTTTTTTTAAAATCCCACGGAAACCGTTCGGCGGTGCTTCTCAGAGATTTAAATCTATCTATTTGTCAAACTTTGTGGAAATCTATTCAGTTAGGCATAAAAACGTAACAGAGCTACTTCAGAATTTATATTTATTCATGTAGGCCTATCACAGGCACTTATGAAGCGTTCATACGTTTACATAAAATATATGTTTAGTTTATGTAAGGGGATGGTGATAACTTCGTTCGCAAACTTAAACCTAAAGCTAGGAGGGTTCCAAATGCAGGGCGCATTGGAACCCCACAGGTCTAAGAAGAGCCCACAACAAACTTAGCCGGGTATTTTTTTTTTGTTATCACCATCTCACAGTAAATTTATATATAAGTTAGAGTAATTCACAGCAAAGCTTTTCTATCGTTTAAGTAATCCTTAACGTTATAAGGATATAAGATATATTCTTATTGCCTATGTATTTTGTGTTCAACTTTTTTTTATATAAGAACCTATTATATTATTATAGTTGTTAGTTTTTTTTATTATTCGTTTATGTATAACACCTGATAAGCTTTTTTTAAAGATAATAAAGGTTTACTATGTTTGTAAATGCGGAACTAACTTTACAAATCGTATTTATCTTAGAGTTCCGAGAAAACCAAACCATACCTAAATCTCTGAAGGAGCTCACAAACAAAGGATTACGTACGTTTTTATTATGTATTTGGAACGTAAGATAATAACACGAGCATGAACCGGCCGAGGGCCTAAAGCATTAATTACATACCATTGTTTTATGGGTATTGGTATCCATGGTACCCTTAGGTATAAAGTTTGAACGGCTACAACACCCACACAAACCATGTGAGTGCGACTCGAAAGTCTCACTTTTAGAGTGCCACCAATTCTTGTACTTATTTGACTGCCGACTGGCGCAGTGGGCAGCGACCCTGCTTCCTGAGTCCAAGGCCGTGGGTTCGATTCCCACAACTGAAAAATGCTTGTGTGATGAACAAAAATTTTCTTCGGTGTCTGGGTGTTTATTAGTATTTCATAAGTATTTATGTATATTATTCATAAAAATATTCAAGAGTCATCTTAGTACCCATAACACAAGCTACTACACGGGTCTAGATGGCGATGTGTGTATTGTCGTAGTGAATTTATTTATTTATTTTGCCGCAACTTCGTATGCGTTTGATTTTGTTTTTCATGTGGCATTAAATTTAGTTGCAGTTCTATAAAAAATTAAAGTAATCAGTATCGCTAAGCCTTAAATGAGGGGTTTGCTGCTGTCCGCTGAGGAGTTCTGTTCTCTATCTCCAACCACAGTTTGGGCAAAATTAAACAAATATTATAAATATTATATTATAATAGTACAAAAATAATTATTTAAATCGGTTATAATTTGGCGGAGCTTTGGTGTAAAATCGTCAAACACTTTCATCCCCTCTCCGAAAGGAACGAAGCTTAATGTCGGCATAAAAAGTATCCTGTATTACTTCTAACACTTCCAAGAATATGTGTACAAAGTTTCATAAGTAGTTTTTTGCGTGAAAGCGTAACAAACCAACTTACATTGTCATTTATAATATTAGTAGGGATAGGGATAGGGATTAAATGCGCTAGTCTATTATACCTAATTAAGTCAACATATTAAAAAAAACATAATTCATTTATTTCAAGTAGGCCTAGTTTATAAGCACTTTTGAAACGTCAAGTCAGTCTGTTTGTGACTCTACCACCGGTTCAGAAGGCAGATTCCACTGAGAAGAACCGGCAAGAAACTCAGCAGATTGCTCTTTTGCAACCTAATTTTATAGTTTAACAATCTTAAGAAATTTTTTTCTTTGTGAGAGATGAGAGCGCAGTTTCCTGCTTCCAAGCAGCCTTGTCGTCAAGGAATTCATCAATCGTGTGGTAACCACGATTTGTTAAATGTGTTTTAATATATTGTTTATACTTAGGTAAAGGTAGATCTAATACGCAAATAAGATACAAATACTCAAGGTTGGGTTAGGGGAAGGATGAAGAGTCGTCGGAATCATAACATCATAAACTTACCAGAAGGTTAGAACCTCCTTATAATCTGTTCAAAATAGCTTTATTGTATTCGGTAGACATTATAATATGAATATTATATTATTTGTTGTCTTCAACAAAAGGCAATTTTTTTCACCTCATTTGCACTTTTGAAGAGGGATTTAAACCAAAGTACATACGTACTTATGCAGCTTTGTAAGGATTGTTTGAACAAGTGATGTCCCCATTCGATCGGTTTTTACGTCCGATGCCTGAATTGGATATGACAAGTTGAATGCTTAACAATGGGATGTGAAGATTAGTGAATATTATTGGGGATATTTTAAAATGGTTACCAGGAAATGTGCGGATAGATATTTGATGTCTCTATTTTTTTTACTACACCAGAATAACGTTCTACTGGACATTATGTTAGCGCGTGTGTTCAGTTTGGTTTTCTTTCGACCGAGAATTTATCTTCTATAACATTAACATTTGGAAGCTGATTGGCGCAGTGGGCAAGGACCCTGCTGTCTAAGTCCAAGGCCGTGGGTTCGATTCCCGCAACTGAAAAATTTTTGTGTGATGAACATCATTGTTTTTTAGTGTCTTGGTGTTTATGTGTTTAGTACAAGTTATTTATTACTTATAAAAATATTCATCAGTCATCCTAGAATCCATAACACAAGCTACGCTTTTTTTGGGACTAGATGGCGATGTGTGTATTGTAGTAGTATATTTATTTTTATTACTAAACAAAGGTATTTTAAGGTTAAACTTAAACGGAATGAATTAAAGCCTATTTTTTCCAGTTTAGATTCGGTACAAATATAGGATTACAGAACTATCACGGGTATGTCTTTATTCCACTTTTAGTGACAAGCGGTGATGCAGTCTAAGAAAGCGGGCCGGTTAGGGAGTTGTTTGTTTGACACACATTTTATACAAATTAAACACAAATACAGAAGAAACGTAGAAAATAAAATAGAGCGTGCAAAGGCGGTCTTATTACTTAAGCGATCTCTTCTAGACAACCTTTGACGTTAGGAAAAACGAACAGAGTTTAAATATTGAAACCTCTAATTGTTTTCGACTCGAAATCGTATTGGAGCGCTAATCGCTTGGCGGCACGTCTTTGCCTTGGATCTTCCCAAAATACCAAAAGTATTTGCTAAATATTGCCCCCACACTTATAAGTCCACAGCGCTCACCACTGCACCAAAAAGATGAACCAAAATAAGACAATAATAAAGGAATTCTGGCTAATTGGTGAATACTTTAGCAGAGCAAGCTCCAAGCTTTAAATCCTTCTTTCAATCCTTCTTTTCCTCTGCTTAGGATTCAATAAATATCTCTGAGATGGAAACTAAGTTTTCGCCACCTAACTAAGCACAAAATAATAGGGCCTCAAAAAAAAAAATTAAGGCCAAACTTGACATGTGGTCAAAAATCAATATTGACACACGTGATCCAGAATCCATAATATCAATAAGCTACCGTTTGCCTCCCGGCCTCGCTCGGTCAATATTGGTTAAACTTAAAGCCTTTCCTGGTATTACATTTAGTAACCCTACTATTGGGCAAACTTGAATGCAGCAACACGGAAAAATAGACCTTAAATTAATTGAGGTATGGACTACTAACTTAGTTTATACATTCGGATATTACGATACAATATTACGGCAAAATGACCCATAATTCAATTAGTTTAAGGCTTCTCAAAGTATGACCTGATAACTAGTTTATTTATGTAAGAGTAAACGATTTTCAACTTTATATACATAGATTTATATTAATAAGCTTGACGAGAGCCAAACCCTGAGAAATCCGATCTATTTAAGCAGCACAAATCTCTAAAAATAATACACAATAAACCTACTGTGCATCCTACGAAGTAAAAACTAAGTTACTAAGCAAAAATCGTAGGGGATGTTGAGAAAATAGTTTCGCTATAGAAGTTACACTAGGCATTCAAGTACAAGTTGAAAAACTGGCCAGGATCCAAAAATATATACGCATAGAAAACAAAAAACTCCGCTTTGCACCAGAACTATAAATCTGCTAATCCAATAAAAATAGACGGAATGTTTATGCCGATATCATAATGCGAAGAAGAATCCAAGAACCCAGTGTCTACAACCAACTGGCTTCCGAAGACTTCGCTAGGCCGTTACTACAACAGAAAAATTACATTCAAAACTATAAAAATATAGATACAGGTAACTTAAACACACCTATACAAATAAAGATGGTGTAGTCAAATTATTTTGTCTCTGTTTTACCAAGTGACATATTTATTCGCCTTATCACATCAAAATCCAATGATTGGTAAACATGGGCCTATAAAGTAAACTTGATATTTTAGAAGAGCAATGAAAAGCGTGTCTTGTAAGTTTGCTCTATAAAGCTCGCGTTCGTTAGCTTTTAAAATGTATAGGGCTGTCTCTACAGTAGAAATATTTTAGATTAAGCATTCACTAAGAGGGCGAAAATATGGAACAAAAATGACTCAAGTGTAATTCTAAGATTGGAGTAATTAAATAAATAGATTATTTATAAGTTTGAAATAAGACTTTCTTATATATGTTTTGTACCACATGCTTTGTTCATTTATGTGTTAATTTTTTTATAGTATATACTTAGACATACTCGTATAATGCACCTGAAGGTGTTCTGATGCTTATATTATGGGTGGAAGTGTACATACTTTACTAGCAAAAAATTAACTGAACAAAAGTAATGCACCAAATTACAAAAATGAAAGAAAACATAAGCTGTCAACCCTCCGTGCGCGGGCGCAGGTAAATATTGACTTGCGCAGTAAGCTGCAGCGAGGCGTCACGGCAAACTGCCTCCACAAACATTTACCTGTTTGTCATCTCCCATCGGCCATGGTGCCCTGGTATCCGAGTTATGGAGTCATATTTTTATCTGTTTATTTTCATAATAATTTCGGTTGTTTCGTACGGATTTATGGAGTAATATTTTATCTGTTAATTTCGGCGGCCGATGGCGCAGTTGGCAGAAATACTGCTCTTTGAGTCCAAAGTTGGGTTCGATTCCCACGACTGAAAAATGTATGTGTGATGAACATCAATGTTTTTGTTTTTTTTCCTGTGGGTCTTTATCTTAATATATATAAATCTCCTGTCACGATGTTTGTCCGCGATGGACTCCTAAACTACTTAACCGATTTTAAATTAAATTGGCACACCGTGAGCAGTCTGGTACAACTTAAGAGATAGGATAGCTTAGGTCTTTAATTATAGTCGCAATTTTATTTTATTGTAAATTATTTGTCTATGATTAATTGACAGTCACAACTCACATGTTACATACTCATTTAAGGCTTAGCGATACTGAATACTTTAAAAACAAAATCAAACGCAGACGAAGTCGCGGGCAACAGCTAGTATTATATATATTTTATACACTTTTCATAAAAATATTCAACAGTTTTCTTAGTACCCAAAACACAATCTACGCTTACTGTGGGGCTTAATGGCGATGTGTGTATTGTCGTAGCATATATTTTTAATTTATGTAATGAAAGTAAGTTGACACAGAATAACATATAGCTTAAGTTTTTTCAACCTCATTTAGCACTGTGCGTGAATCTATAGTTTCATATCGTTAGGTTTGTTTATATATCAATGAAATTAACAAAGTCATTCTTGAGTAATATATAATGTATATTACTCAAGAATGACTTTGTTAATTTCATTAGAATATACTTGTATTTTGACTTAACGGCTTATTTCCATTTCATTAGATGATATTTACTATCGATATTATAATTTAAATATTTTTGCGTCCAAATTGTAGCTGTAATTTCTTTTGTAATGTTTTCCTTTTATGTTTTTATTTCATATAATATGATTGTAAGTTGCACACCAAATTATTGGTAATACACTGTTTCAACAACAAAAGCTAAATTTGTGACATCTGATTATCTACGTGTATTTATGCAATAAATCTAATTATTATTATTATTATTATTATATCACAAAATACATATCCTACATAACATGGGTCAAACGCAACAATGTTGTTATAATAACGTACTCTTACCTTTGTACATAACTGTGCGAAGAATGCAACTCAAGTTAGTAGAACTTAGAAGATACAATTTTCACTTCCCAATAGTAAGAATCTAAGGCTTAAGGGCATTGAAATAAATAAATACAAGCTAATAAGTACGCGCAGCGAGCACGTTTAGACCCCGGGTGATAAAGTCGCAGAACGCGCTCCGCTAGGGTTTGCCAATCAACATCGATATCGACATAAACTATTAATTAAAAGGTTTTGCGTATATGAATATGAACTAAATTATTTATGAGTTAGGAGTAGTTACGTCAAATTTAAATAGTTTGAGAATGGATATATGCTGCTGGAGGTTACTTTAACATATAATGTCTCTTCATTACTTTTAGGTTGCATAATTAATTTTAAAAATTTTGCTTTTTTTAAAAAATTAATGAAAAGATTGTTTACATTATAAGACAAGTTACCAAAAGTAGAGTGTAAAGAATTTCTACCCTGTATTAATCACCCCATTAAATGCTTTTATTTGTATTTCTTTTAACTCTAAAATATAATTTTTATTAATACATAACTATAACCTAAAATAAACTATTTAAAAACTAAATAAAATCTAAAACGTCCTCGAAACCACCGCAGCGAGACACAGTTCCTAAGATGCTGGCAGCATTGCCCCTTTGGATGGCCAAACTAATTCGTTGGCCAAGGTAACTGCCCGCTCTAGGATCTTTGGGACCGTGGGGTCCGGAGGCAAGAGCCCTTTTCAAAGAATTATCGAAAAGGATTATCGAGTGTAAAGTGAAAATTGCTTGAGAACGTAAAGAAAAATCATTTCAAAAGTAAAATAATTAGAAACGCAGACAGTGATATACGAAACTTTGAAAAATGAAACTGGCTATCAACATATAATCCGATCTACCATAACCTCGAATTTAATTTACAAAACATAGGACAATATAAATATAAGTCTAAAGAAGTTTTACAATTTAATTTTTTTAGCAATTTAAACTCTGGAGCTTTGATAATTGCCTAGTATTTCGTTTTTACTCAACGACTAAACATGAAATAAAAAGCTATTTATTTATAAGCCCCTGATTCTATTTATACCCACAAATCTATAGTGGTGATTTTATTTATCAAATATGATGCATAAGTAATCGTTGTTAATTTATGGCAAGTTATGTTCGGGTTTCTAGTATTTGACAGGTGTTTATGAGAGTTTCAAATTTATTATCGAATATTGAATGTAAAATGTAAATATTCATGACTATTGGTTGGTTGATATTATGCGGCGATCTAGTTATCAAAGTTAAACGAATACAAATAAACAAGAAAGAGGCGGACCGTGAGATAAATGTGTGGTAAATTGTACATGAGTTTATAAAATGTAGTGGTGTGAGTTATTGCTTCTTATGCAATACAATAATTTTAATAGTTGATAAAATATTTATTGCTGTTGCCCAGTGGGTAGGTGTTATCACATAAATCCAAAGATATTTCATGCTTGAAATTTGTACATTTAACTATGAAATATCTTTCGATACAGTAAAGTACCATATACTTATTAAAGTATACTGTTGTATTTAAAGGTAACCCGTTTCAAATACATTTTTCGATTGAATAAAAGTGATACCACATCATTGTCTCTACTACTATGCGTATTTCTACTGCCAATCAGCCTTGCTTTATTTTGGTCGAATGGCGTGGTTTGGGGTTTGTGTAATTACAGGCACATGGCCTAACACCTACGTCTCAAGTTGATGGACTCACGGCGGCAGGACGCGTTCCTTGCATGCACTGCAAAGTATTGCTGTTTATAGGCGATGTTTTTCTACCATCAGGTAGGCCACCTGCTTATTATATATATAAAAGAATTGTGAATAGATACATCAATAATCTATAAATAAAATTAATGAAACACCATTTAAGCCTGTCAAAATTAGAGTCGACAAATAGAAACGATACATTCCTATAAATAAGTTACTGGGAAATTGAACAAAACAAACTACACTGTACCATCGAACTCAACACTAAATAATGGATTGTACAAACAAGAACACTTCATTACATCGACCGAAACAAAAGCACAATAATATCACGCGAGGATATCAATACATTCGATAACATCCCTATGCTTTCTTCAACAATAATGGTCGGGGCGTGGTGCAAGCGGGCACAAAACGAAGAGCAGGCCGCAAACAGGTATATTGTTATTACAACGTGACGAATATTTGTAATACGTACACACGATTTGTGTGCGCGAAATGATAGGTGTTGGCAAACGAAAGCTGATACGTTTTGAAGCGATTGGGCTTCTTGTATTGAATTATACGAACCACCATAAGACAAGACTTGTATTCTACACAACATCTTACCTTAATCAGTAAACAAAATATCTATAACTTGTTCACTGTAAGATAAATGTGGTTATTATTTGATTGAGATTATCATCAGTAATCAAAATAACAACATTGATATCAAAGTACAGACGACTGAGGATCACACTGTAGATACCTGTGTTTATAGAAAATTTAGGAATAACATGCTACCCTATGAATTCAATATACATAAGTAATTAAGTAGAGTTCTAGTAGCATAGTTGGATTTACATACACATAGTTAAAGTATCTTAAATATTTAATTTAAGTACATACATAATTATACCGTTTCACATGTAATATGCATGTAATACTTTATTACATTGATAACGAGACATAAATTATGAGTGTTGTATTCACAAAATCATCTTACAAATTTCTATTTCTTTTTCTTTAAAGATAATATTTAAATATTTGTTTTCTTATAAATGTTTTATTATAAATGTTGATTAGATGATTATTATTATTTATCGATATACGTTTGTCAACACTATTATGTAATCGGCGTCACTTAATGCACGTACAGAATATTCGATAGATATTCCTAATTATGCAAATCTTCTTATAATATCTATTTATTAGTAGTACTTTATTTTTAACAGGCCGTAGGCTGACGCTTCGCTATAGATAAGGGTGCTTTTAATTCTACTACAAATTCAAGATCCACTATCTCTTCCACCGTGGACACCGATCTGGTTACCGATTTTAATTTGTTCTTTAGTACTCTTCTGCCAGCCAAAAAAGGTTTTCTCTCAAAAAATATAATGTGAGACTCAAAACAGGGTTACAGCAGAATAGTAAAGCGATAGATAGCTGATTTTGACGCCATATTTATTTATTTATTTTTTATTACTGACGTTACGGCTGACCCGACACATTAACTTTTTAGTTAATGTGTCGGGTCAGCCGCGCTGTTGGCATGGCGATGTACAGTACGCGTAAAAGGCTTTCATTTTATTGAAACAAAATGGTTTAAAGAATACAGATTTGTTGTACCTGGGAGATTATTGCCCGTTTTCGGAAAAATATCGTTTCATAAACCTTTATGTGATGTCTCACGACGTTAAGGTCTGTCTACGGTTACGACAACGATTTGGGAGGATCGTAAAGTTTAAAATTTATAAATTAGTTTTGTCTAATAACTTTAAAAACATACGAGAAATGAAAAATTTGATAATACAACACAAAATACCATACCTTCTGGCAAGAACCATAGACAAGTTAACTTATATCTGACGGCCGATTGGCTCAGTTTTCTGCGACTCGGCATTCTGAGTCCAAGGCCGTGCGTTTGATTCCCACTACTGGAAAATGTTTGTGTGATGAGCATGAATATTTTTCTGTGTCTGGGTGTTTATATATATATTCTAAGTTTTATGGATATTATTCACTTATATTCATCAGTAATCATAGTTCCCATAACACAAGCTACGCTTACTTTAGGACCAGATGGCGATGTGTGTATTGTCGCAGTATATTTATTTATATGAGTTGCCTAGTGAAAATCGACTGCCGTTACTTACTTAGGCACTGCCTTGTCCGACGTTAGTGTAAACGGGTAATTAACTCCACCTGATATAGGAAATAATATCTACTAGAGACTTAGCAATATTAATTAATAATAAGTGCTTAAATTAGCTTTGATAATAAGTGTTAAAACAAGAAAATCTGTCAATAAGCGATACTGAATTGATAAAGCGGCATCCCCATATTTTCATTTGTTCCACTGCTGCAATCTTAAGACAAAACAAAAGAATTACCGAAGTCGATAACACAAATGACCGATGTCATCAGACAATCTAATTCCGGAGCATCTATCAAAGATTTTCAAGCCTGTGACCATTTCCCAGGCTCGTTACGCGATTATCCACACGTTATTAACTCGTGACGTCGCCGAGGCAATTTAAAAAGGCGCACCGCATTACATTGAATGTTCTTTAATGATAGTGATGCGCCGCACTGGATTCTATATAATTTAGTAAGGATTGAGTTATTAGAAGTACAACGGGTTGAGATACGAATGGAAACTGGTACTGGTTTGGTTTAATGTGGTGTGTTTTTGAATGTCTTAATGTGGTTTTGATATGGTCAACGTTGAGTTGCGGTGTTTTTTAAAAGGTGTTTATTATAAGTTTTCCCTAGTAGAGATAATAGCCTAGTGGGTAGGACTTCGGCTTCACTTTCGAAGGGCCGAGTTCGAATCCTATCAGACCTCTAACTTTTCTGAGCTATTTGCGTTTTAAGTAATTAAAATATCTTTATGATTTTTTCTAATAGTGTTTTTACCTACTTTTGGAGGAGAAATTAATTTATAAAATTAAAATATCATTTGCTTCAACGGTGAACGAAAACATCGTGAGGAAACCTCCATGCCTGAGAGTTCACCATAATATTCACGGGTGTGTGGTGGACTACGCCCTTCTTCTTCTCATTGTGGGAGGAGACCCGTGCCCTTAGTGGGTTGATATAATGATGATGATCAGAAACACAGCCATGGTTTGTGATCCCATTAGATGCCAGTAGTAGCGTAGTGGACGCTGCCCGTTCTCTTTTAAAATCCAAAGTTCAAAATTCAATTCTTTATTCACTTAGACCTATCACAACCACTTAAGAAGCATTCATACATTTCTCCTTCATTGCAAGGTGAGATGATATCACATTCGTTAACTTAAAACTAAAGAGCCCTCAGCAAACTTCGTCGGTTATTTTTTTTGTTATCACCACCCCACTGTCAATTAATGAATTAGCTCTGAAGTTAGAGCAATTCATACAAGGGCTTTTTATCGTTCATGTAATCCTTAATATTATTTTATAGGATTTTTCTATAAGCTTACGTTTTATCACCTTTGAACTTAATAAGGGACGTATTATTGAATTCATCCATTGAATTTCCATTCCATTTCCGTTCAATGTCCCATGTTTTATTCCCTTAATCGCCTCGAACGACACACGTGGGAATAGGCGAGTTGGTACTTGGTGATTGTACCCTGATCTGCCGTCACCACACGGCACAGTCAGTGGCATTCATAGAGGGTGTGCACAAATCAATCATATGGTATGCAAATGATATAAAATGAAGAAAATCTCCAGTGCGAGTTATAAAAAACTTAAGGATAGGCATTGTAAGAGGTATAAAAAGCCTACCCATAAGTATTTATTACTCGTACTGGAGATTTTCTTCATTTTATATCATCTGCATACCCTGTACACACCCTCTATGCACGCCACTGTGGTAGCTTTAACAACAAGACCAAACCGCCTTAGCATACCACGCTGTTATAAAATGTATTGTATTTATTTGCGTTACTTGTTGCGAATGTGTGTGTGCAATAAAGATTATTTACCTATCAATCATATATCTATTTTTAGGATGTTAATTGCCATGCGAAAACATATACTTAAGTCGTTTCTAGCTTCTCATATAAATGCTGAATAGGTATTTCGTGAAATAATAAAGCAGCTATAAAAGTTCACAACACTGTAACATCTATTATTTTATAACTCTTTATTGTCCCACTAAAGATTTTAAGATATGCGCGGAGCATCTAGAGGTTATACATTAAAAATAATAATTATAAATATTTTATAATTCTCACATAATTCATGTTATGGTATGCATTTTAGAGTTGCGTAGTCAAACCTCCAGTTTGGTCAAATCTGTAGGGTTGACACAGCGATTTTATTCATCAACTCCTTTTTAACTCTTTGGGGAAGAATTTTCTAAAAATCCTTTAGACTCACTTACTTTCGATAATATAATATTGTAAATACCTTACAATGTCCTTAAGAAAATTATTATGAAAATTATGTGAAGGTAATTCGTTCACACGAATCATCTGTCGCCTAATAAAACCCCAAGAGAGATGTGGCCGCTGCTCACTTCCTGGCAAAGACCTCATCTCTTTTGGAGGGATCTCAGGAAGGAGGGATATAGAGCTAACTTGGATTTTACCAGTTTGCTAGGTCAATAAGACCGATCAGATGTAAGTGATAATCCATAATTCCATGTTATAAATGCGAATGTTTGTTTGTCCTTACTTCGCGCCAAAGCTATTAAACTAATCCACTTGATTTTTTAGCGTAGTTAAAAGGACGGAGAGTAACATAAGGCAACAGTTAGGTATGAAATCGTTCACAGCAGCCTTAAATACGTGAGATCACTATTTTCTTAATGCTACTCAAATATTATGACGGAACCCTTTGATATGTCTGTAACAACCTACACTTGCTAAACTTACATATAAAATGACACACACTTAGATGAATTATTAAATAGAGACAATCGACTTAATGAAAAATCTATTGGATTTTTCATTACAAATTACCTTATTATTCAGCGTCCCTCGGAGCCGGATAGTGGGCGTAATTTTGTCGCTTTCTTACGACCCTCTTGAATTGATTACCGAGGTTTTTTTATCTCGCATTGTAGGGTAATCACCGCATGTCTTTATCGTTCTTAATGATCTCGGATTAACATGTTGTGGGCTAGTGTCGGCCGATGACGACGCCGAAATCTTGATTGTGTTTAGATTTCGGAATACATCTTTAATGTAGCCAGATGTATGAACGTATTTCAATGGGGATATGTTTTGAATTATTGTAATTCTGTATCCATATTAAGTTTTGTTTTTACACCATTCTTACGGCGACGTCCGATTGGCGCAGTGGGCAGCGACTCTGCTTTCTGTGCCCAAGGCCGTGGGTTCAATTCCCACAACTGTAAAATGTTTGCGTGATGGACATGAATGTTTTTCAGTGTCAGGGTTCAAATTTTTATGTTATAAGTATTTATGTAGGTATTTTATTAACATTGTGTCCCAAAAATTGGTCTTGTGTCCCAAAAATTGGTTTTGACGTCTGGTGACCCAAAAGGCTTAGCGCAGCGCATAGCACTTATTTATCCCAACAGCTAAGTCTAGCAATTCAAAGGGGTAATAGCGCCAGCAATTTGGTACCATATATAAATAAATATTAAATAAATAATAAAAGTTTGTAATAATTATTTCTTACAACTTAAAGTCTGATTTTGAATATAGATGAAAATTAAAAGTAATTAAAATTACTATTGTAGGATTATTCATAAAATTATTCTCGTAGTTTTTTATTATAATCATTAGTTGTAGCCTATTTATTATGGCAACTGATATTTTTAATAACTTAAAACGGGATTTGAACTCAGCCGCTCAAAAGTGAAGTCGAGCTCCTACCCACTGCGCTATCACCGCTTCTATACTACTCACCTACTAGGTAACTATGGCTAACTACGGAAACCGATTTTCAATTCTTTTTTGTATTAGACTATACTTCAGCGCCACGAAAACACTCTGATCTTATTGTCAGTAGAGTTTATTTTTGTAGTTATAATTTAAGGAACTAGCAAACCCCCCCCCCCATTCATGTTAAGTGGAAATCATGTTAACTCGAATCTTTTTGAATTTTCAATTGCAAAGATAGCCCCCCGGACACATTAAAATAGGTTTTAAAACAGCTTCTGATGGACCGAATGAATGATTGAAATCGAGTTCTTGAGAACCTGATTGATTTTTCATTATTTGAATTAATATACGAGTAGTGCTTTTTTCCATCAGAACGCCGACAAACATTTCTCATAACTGATGTAACGGTATACTCATCTATTACAAAATAATTTATCGAAGCCTCCGTTGAATGCGCTTTGTCATCACAAATTCTTTATCTTGTGGAGTTTAGACCACTAATGACGTGAATTGCTTATTCCTTTGAAAGGCGAGTAATTAATTAATATTTTGAGAGAGCCCGTGTGTTCGAAATTGATGGAATGCTGGTTAGTTGTAAAAAGTGGCATGTTAGTATTTTAATTATATATTTCTTGTTTACATATACACAAACATAGGATATTTGTGTTTAGATTGAGAAGTTTCCCTGGGTGCTTATGCCCGTCTCTAGAAAGCAAGCTACATGCAAAACTTAAATAAAATCAAAATCAAACTACCTTTATGGATATGTTTATCCTTTCAGTGGAATATTTAAAAACTGTGTAAAATGTTTTTCTATATTTTCACCAAAGGCCAAATTAATTGGTATAATTCAATAAAATAAAACTTTAAAAACTGAAATCTGACTATGGATAAATCAATTTTTTCTAAAAACCTAAAACTAGGTTTTATATTAGCTGAAAACCAGAAGATACGTATAAAAAAATTTCAATCCTGGTGTAATAACAAAGATCTTATATTTAACAAAAAGGCGTAGTCGGTGGCCGCCGTAGAGGGGTTTATGATGTCAAATGTGACAGCAGAAAACGACTAACGAAGTTTGGGTTTAGTGGCATATGTGGCTGACACTTGGCACGCTAAGAAATAGTCAACCCAAACTATTTAAATCAGTCCAATTCTCAAAAAATTGTAACATAAATAAATACTTAAATAAACTGATAAACACATCCTGTAGTCGAGGAAAAAAGACAGAAACGAATGAAAGCTACTGCCAAGAAATGTAATATAATAATAATAATTTATTTTACGCTTCACCCCATAAACATTAAACAATAATATAATGAATATTAAAAAAAAATAATGCTATCTGTTTCAATATAATTAATGAGAAGGAAAAGTATGAAAACAATAAGAACAGAATATCTGATTCTTAGCTATACGAAAGCATTGAATACTGTACTTTTTGTATATCTCCCGAGCATAATATCCCGGCGAATCGAACCATTAAACAATACCCAACATAGAGTCAGGAATCTGAAACAAAAGAATCTAAACGCTCGAAAGCAGTACCGAAACGAGTCTTAACGAACTTGGAATACCTTTTTTTATTTTTCGTTAGCAAGACAGCATGTCGGCGCACGAGGTCGCTTCGGGCAATTTGGGTATTTTTTTCCTTCAATACCAGTGTGAGAGGGCAACTCTCGGCTTGTTCTTCGGGTAATGGCTTCATTACCCACTCGGAATCTCGGAGAAGCTCGGCACGCCTGCGAAACTGGCCACCTCTGTAACGCGGTGGGCTGTGCACTTAAGTTAAATTCACTCTTTGCTTCGCTTTTATGTGTGTGTTTATTTATTTTAAATGTAGTTAAAGTTCCAGCGATATTAAAAATTCTTACTAATTTCCATTTTAGGTCTTGTTTTGATAAATATACAGATCTATATAAATAGGCAAAAAAAAGGAAGAAATAATAATATTTTATTTCATATATAAAAATGTGTACAGCAGGAATCTCTTTATGGACTAGACACAGTGATAATCTATTGATTTGAGCACAAAGGAGTACTTAAACACTCGCACTAAGGTAACTTGTGTTACGAGTGTACCTTCCTTCGGACCCGTTACAACAACGTGAAATTAGTAAAATATTAAAATAATTATAATTATTATTTAGTAATTCGATTTTTTTTTTGGATTTAAATACCACATAGAAGTATTAAATTTGCACAAACATTGGTATACAAAGGAGGTTTTATTGTTTAAACAATCACTATGCCGTGTTGTGGCGGCAGATCAGATATAGTCACCACCCATCGTATTGCGGATGTTGTACGATTAAGGGACATCATTGCAGAACAGGTAATAGCATCCTCTAAGCTTTTACAACCTTCTATTGCGATCACAAACTCGCCTGTACAACGTGCTGAATATATACCAACGTCCTTATTGGGAGAAGCCATTAAATGTTCAGCACTGGCCTGTTATACGGTATTGATATTTATTGGTATAGAGGAATTGTTTGTTTGTCTGTAATCCATAAACTCTGAAAGTACTGAATCTTAATACACAATTTTGTTGCGACTTAAACAACAAAAACTTACAAACACGTGACATGATAATTTATTAAAGTTATCAATTTAGTTCCATATTTTGACATGTAAATTAAATTTATGACAACGTACGGTCAAAATCTTTAAAGTGATCGTGCGCAAGTGATTATGTAATTATGCACTCAGTTTTGTGATTTTTCAGGTGGCTCGTATACTTATTTGCTGTCGTGGTTTTTAATACCAAGGTGTTGTACTGACGTGGCAATTTGATACTCGAATTATGGTAACAGTGGAACCCCGTAACTGGCTGTTTATGAACGATTCTATTTATATGTCCTCCAAGTGACGCGCAATTGCAATTGTACCAATACTAATGTTTTTTTTTCTTATACACATGGCTGGGGTATAGAACAGCCTTCCGAGTTCTGTGTTTCCTAATTCTTACAACCTGGGTATCTTTAATACAAGAGTGAATGAGCATCTTCTAGGCAAGCACTTAGGCCACATCTACACTTTCCATCGGGTGAGATTGTGGTCAAGCATAGTTAAAAAAAAGGTTTTTTTTCATTTCATTTTCCCTGCTATATTAAATACTAAAAAAAAAATTGGTTGTTTGTCAAGTCGGTTTACTAACGATAGTTGAACGTGACAACGTTTTAAGAAAATACTGATGGAATATTCGAGACGTTTCGGATGCATTTCTCAAAAGAAAATTTTAATTCAATTTGTTTGATACATATTTTGTATGGATAAAGAGAAGGAGGTAAATGGAAATCACAATTGACATGATCAAGTTACATTTATTTTGGATTTGTAGGCATAAATACAATTATGTCAATTTTTTTATTTTATTTTTACAATGTATGAATATTCGACAATATATCACTGAACATATATTTGATATCGAAAGAGACATTACTTTTATCTATGCAATTATCGTTGCTATAAACAATTGACACCACATTCACTTTTCACTGCTCTTCATACTTGACGAGCTGTCCACGCGGACGCATCGCTCACTCAAGTAGGACAGAGACCGATGTCGAACGCTGCCGAATGTGGAGGCCGATTGTGCCTCTTTGTTGCTCATTCCGCGCTCTCGCTTGCACTTCAAGCCTTAAATGGAACGTCTCAGAGCGAGGTAACGCCGCATGAGTCATGTTTTTTCGAGCGTGCAGCCGGCTCCATTTGAGTAAAAGACGTAGTCACGTCAAAAAATCCAATATCCCAATTGAATATTACCAGAGAATCCTTAATCAATGAGCAATGTAACGGTAAATAAATTACAGTGTATTATTTCTTATCATCGAATGCTCATGCGAATCAAAACTAAAGCACCGCGTTACTAGAATACGTTACATTGTTTTATTTTCCCGAAAACACTTTACATATTACTCAGAAAGTGCATGTATATGCATGTGAGGGACACATTATTGTGGCGCAAAATTTATTGATATTCCGAACAGAGTTTCCATTCTCCCATGTTTTAAAGTTCACTGTTTACTGTTACTTTTCGTTTCTGATGACTCTGCCAACAATTACTTGTTCGCAATCAATTAGGACTCCTTCTTTTCTTATAATTATTACAGTTGCTCGTAATCTCATTTCAGTAACTTTAATGTTGGTAAATAGCGAATTAGAACCGCGTGGTTGGTTGATGATGAAGCTCTTTCTTTAGGTAATATCTGTGCTCAGCATTGAGACGTTAACAAGCTTTATAATAATCAATATGCCCCATTAGTTATTTAGAAAACGACGTCAATATTAACACCAGTATGTACAGACGTAGAGTTTGCGTTGTATATAAGATTTTTATTTATATCCATAAGCCTATTTCTCAAACATTGAATGTCCATTAATATTAGATGTTTCCACGCGACCACGCGGTTCTAATTCGCTATTTACCAACATTAAAGTTACTGAAATGAGATTACGAGCAACTGTAATAATTATAAGAAAAGAAGGAGTCCTAATTGATTGCGAACAAGTAATTGTTGGCAGAGTCATCAGAAACGAAAAGTAACAGTAAACAGTGAACTTTAAAACATGGGAGAATGGAAACTCTGTTCGGAATATCAATAAATTTTGCGCCACAATAATGTGTCCCTCACATGCATATACATGCACTTTCTGAGTAATATGTAAAGTGTTTTCGGGAAAATAAAACAATGTAACGTATTCTAGTAACGCGGTGCTTTAGTTTTGATTCGCATGAGCATTCGATGATAAGAAATAATACACTGTAATTTATTTACCGTTACATTGCTCATTGATTAAGGATTCTCTGGTAATATTCAATTGGGATATTGGATTTTTTGACGTGACTACGTCTTTTACTCAAATGGAGCCGGCTGCACGCTCGAAAAAACATGACTCATGCGGCGTTACCTCGCTCTGAGACGTTCCATTTAAGGCTTGAAGTGCAAGCGAGAGCGCGGAATGAGCAACAAAGAGGCACAATCGGCCTCCACATTCGGCAGCGTTCGACATCGGTCTCTGTCCTACTTGAGTGAGCGATGCGTCCGCGTGGACAGCTCGTCAAGTATGAAGAGCAGTGAAAAGTGAATGTGGTGTCAATTGTTTATAGCAACGATAATTGCATAGATAAAAGTAATGTCTCTTTCGATATCAAATATATGTTCAGTGATATATTGTCGAATATTCATACATTGTAAAAATAAAATAAAAAAATTGACATAATTGTATTTATGCCTACAAATCCAAAATAAATGTAACTTGATCATGTCAATTGTGATTTCCATTTACCTCCTTCTCTTTATCCATACAAAATATGTATCAAACAAATTGAATTAAAATTTTCTTTTGAGAAATGCATCCGAAACGTCTCGAATATTCCATCAGTATTTTCTTAAAACGTTGTCACGTTCAACTATCGTTAGTAAACCGACTTGACAAACAACCAATTTTTTTTTTAGTATTTAATATAGCAGGGAAAATGAAATGAAAAAAAACCTTTTTTTTAACTATGCTTGACCACAATCTCACCCGATGGAAAGTGTAGATGTGGCCTAAGTGCTTGCCTAGAAGATGCTCATTCACTCTTGTATTAAAGATACCCAGGTTGTAAGAATTAGGAAACACAGAACTCGGAAGGCTGTTCTATACCCCAGCCATGTGTATAAGAAAAAAAAACATTAGTATTGGTACAATTGCAATTGCGCGTCACTTGGAGGACATAATGAGTATTTGCGTTGGGTATTTAAATAGGGACCCTGTTTCACAGACGCCATTGACGATTATTAGAAGTGGAAACCATGAGCCCCAGTGACAGGCGCAGGAACTGAAGAAGAAGAAGAATGAAGAATAACACGGTAGGAAACAGAGATTTTTCTTCTGTTAATATAATACCGAGAATGTGACTATCAAAACCAGTGTGGTCCGCTCGATCGACGAATCGATATCTGCTATTATCTCGCCATTCCTCACGCCGTGTTTACTTTGTAAACCAACGATTTATAAGTTAATCTGCCGTATTTTATCGACACAAAAACAATCGAGACGACGCCAATCGATTCCCATTCGATAGTCGTCACGTGTGGTCGATTATAAGATCGGATAAGCGATATCGCGCGTATATGCCATTATCTTGTGTTAAGGCATGTACAGGTTGCTAAAGGGGATTATAAGATCGTTATGTATGATTGTATTCCAGTGAAGTGAGCGATTAAATTAGCTTAACATAATACAGAAAATATAGATCACGGTTCGCATTCACGGGAGTTTCTATTCTGGATTAGATTTCGTAAACGGCTCCAGAGAAGAACAGTAGGAACTGTCCAGGGTTCAGGTAGATCACCTTCCCAGTTGCGGTTGTGTGCAAAAGCGTTCCCGTGACCCAGTCACCAGGCTGGAACGTGATGAGTTGGAACACCGTGGGATTTTAGTTGGTAAGAGTTCGGTATAACCACTGCACCTCCCTTGGCGTGGTTGTATCCATGAGGATTTCTCTTAACATCGAGCGCTACGTCCTGCCGCGACCAGCAGTACACTTTACGCACACGAGGCCAAGAGTAAGGACCCTGGACAGATTACTGTATTTTTTAACATAAACAAAAGTCCAAATCGCTAGTCCTTCAATAAATAATTAATTTTGCAATTAAACAAGCTGCGTAAACGAAAGGACCTTGTGTTTTACAATCTGGTGCCTATATGCCTATATATGGAATGTAAGATTTTCGAACCATCGTCGTTCCAGAGATATGCGGGTTTTAACTAACAAACTGCTTTAATTTTAAAGTATAGCTTTTTTTATTTGCACATTAAAAACGTAAAAGTACTGACTGATAAAAATGCGGTTTCATTTGCAAAGCACTCAAGCCCCGATAGCCAGAGAGATGCGGGAACTGTCGGTTCTAAAACTGGTACGTATTTTAAAATTATTTAACCCATCTTTTCCAAAAAATACAGCTTGCACAGGATAGCACTATTTTAAGAGCTGTAAAATTACTTTAACTCTAGAAGTAGTAGAGTTGTTTGAGACAGAGCTCGTCCGGGGATGTACCTACTATCCTCCTGCTTTATGTTTACTTCAGCAGCGTTGATGCTACGCCTAAAATTGATGGACACACCCTCCTTGCATGCCCTGTGAAGTATTGCCCTGTTTATAGGCAATGTTTTTCACTTAACATCAGATTGGCTATCTGATTGGCCTGCCAATTATTCAGCAATTTTTTAAGTGCAGGTTAAAACACTTAACAAAAAATAAAGTTTTCAATATAATCATAATGCCGTCCAAAACGTTTGCAACCAACCTTTCATGTCTAATATCTACAAAAACCCTTACCTATGCTGTATTATTCTGTCCAAACAGTACAATTTATAACTAATTTCTCCCATTGGATATACCGAGACCAGAGTGAGACTATTAGCGGGCATTTTATTGACCGTGTAGCCTGATTTATTACTGCGTAATTGAAGTTTCTATGATCGGTATTATTTATGAGTAAGCCACCTATACAACGTGTATTTTTTAGTGCCCCGTTTTAGTGTCAATGTTTCCACGCTTCTAGTATGTTCTCGCCTTGTTTACTTGTTAATTTTCCACAGTTACATGTTTTATTGATCAGATTACATCGTTTTCATGCTTCTTTAACGCTACCATTTTTTTGAATACTTAGAACACAAAACGTTTGCTACAATCGACAGAAATTCTAAATTTATTTTATTGTATTTTTAACATTTTTCTTCAAGCATTTCTGAATCAATTTAAAGTAAGTTTTATGTTACAGTAACTTTGTTATGTGAAATGTGCCAGATATTTTTTTGAATTTATTGACAATTTAAGGCTCTTCTTTTTTAATTAATGAATAGTTTTGTAGAAATAATTAAAATTATTCTCGATTCATCAAGATCAATTATTCTCGACAGTGGGTATTGTAATAGTTATAATAATAATAATTTGAAAATATTAACCAATAAATGGGAAAATCCCTTTATGGAGCACTGGGTTGGTTCACACTCACACACCAAGTGCTCAAGAGGGTATTTTTATTTACCTTAGTTAGGAGATTCCTAATTATTTATTATTTATGGGTTTGGCCAATTTTAGTTAATGATATAGTAAATAAGATAATTGTTATTGTTGTAGCTATGGATTTTTATCTGAATTAAACGTTATTATTATTTTTATTATTATTATTATTATTAATAATAACTCGGCTAGGATAGTCCGCCGCTTTCTTAACCTGACTCCGGTCGTCTGGTCTCCCCTGCCGGGGTGTAATCCTCCGCCCGGTGCAAATATGTATTTATGTAATGTATATTTAACTGTTTTAATCTCTATGTATCTAAGTAAGTATATTAATGTTGTTTTGGCTCAGTATATATATTTATCTTGTACACGGGCGTGAGAGTAAATCTCAATAAAAATAATAATAAATGCGGGTGCATTATCGATTAACTACAGTACCTATCGCCATGACGTCTAAGAGCCCTAGGCTCTTCTCATAGTGAGATTTCGCGCTCGCCCCATCTCCCTGATCCCTGACAAACCACACGGCGGTTAGCAGCTAGCCTTACGAAAAATGAAATGAAATGATATGATGATAAACTTCACTCTTGTAAGAGAATCAGACGGCGCAAAGATACCGGTATCTTAGTCGTTATCAAGTATGAGCTTTATCACGCTATTTTACATTGTGGTATTTATGTATCAACACTCTTGGCCACCCGTTCTCTTGCTGTAAGTCCTATCTACAAAGGTTGCCTGTAAGAGATTGCTTGCAGCAATAAAACCGCCTTTGCATGTCTGCATTGTGTACTGTATACTCCTTACTGTTTCTTTTCCCGTATGTTATACGTGCAATAAAGTGTTTCTTCTATTTTAGTGAACTACTACTATCAAAAACAAGTAGTTATCTTAATATCTATCGCATCTTCATTTTATCTAGATAAAGTATCAGTAATTAGTCCTTACATGGGCGGTCATTAACTGAGCCCTTATGTGGGGTGTGTATCAACACGTCAAGAGCTGCTAATTGACTAGATAGGTACCTTTTTGTGCATCGATGCCCTTTCTTTATTTTTCATTCCTTTCTACGCTGGAGTTTTTACGTTTTTTGGTATAAAAAACTGGCCAACTGAGACTTGACTCGCGCGGAATACTGTCCCGTGACCAGTGGTGTGCATAGAGGGTATGCACAGTGTATGCAGATGATATAAAATGAAGAAAATATCCAGTACGAGTTATAAATACTTAAGGGTAGGCTTTTTATAACTCTTACTATGCTTATCCTTAGGATTTTTTAAAACTCTTTCTGCAGGTATCTTCATTTTATATTATCAGCATGCCTTGTGCATATCCTCTATGCACTCCACTGCCCGTGACCATTTTGGATGTCCATTGATTGGGTTTACATAAATCTTACTATGAAGAAATTAGAATAAGGTGTTTTTATTTCACTGAAAGTAAACTCTTAACTGCAATTTCACCTGACGGTTAGTGATGACCGCTACTTGCAGTTTATTATGGAAATTATATTTAACCCATACCACTTATCAGTTAATACATTGCATCGTACCGGAACGCTCAATCGGTTGACGACGACTTTATAGTGTGCTAACTAGCCACGACCGAAGCTGTGTAAATATATCATTTGAAAATTACTCAACGTATCGAAATATAGCGTTTTTGAATAACAATAATATGTGTAGCTTTTAATAATATTATTTCGGTTTTCATATACAACTTGAAAATGAAAACCGAAATAATCATTCTGAGACTTATCTATGAAACCGAAAAACGAATATATTTTAAGTAAACCACTGCCATAGTTTTTACTGTAAGAAATCAAATACAGCCCTAACATCACAATCAAAATTAAAATGATGTGACTCCTGACACTTTAGATAGATAGATATTTATTGCACACAATTAAGGGATAAAGATAATAAATATTGACAACATCGTATTTCACTAGAAAAAAAACCACTTTATTAAGTACGCGTAGTATTATGCGTGTCGGTCTTTTATCTTCAATAGGGTTGTCACAAGTAAACACTCAGAATGTTTTTAATTAATTAGTATGGAAAAATAAATATGCTACTTTTGATTTAATATGCAGTGTAATATGGTACCTAACGGGCTTACCTGTTAGGTGTACGGCATTTATATTAAGCTCACAACTTATTTTTTTTTTGTTGGGGGGGGGGGGATCTTCTTAAAAGATACCCGATTATCTGCGGGAGAATTCGTGTTATTTGGGTCTCAGAACATATTGGTAGCCTTTAGGATCTTCTAGAAACGCAACGGTGCCTCCTTTGCAGAACGCTTGTAGCTCTTCCCCATACCTCATCGGTTTCTACGCGTCATCTATGTACCGAAACCATTACATAAATTAAAAGTATGTATAAAAACACACTTAATACATCGAGGTTTACTAACGTATTGATAAATTTCTTAATGAAAAGGTTCCCTGGAAGAAAGCCGCTCCGCTTTCACCTCACAGAAGATAGAAAAATTATTGTTAAATTGTAAAATGATAGTAAAAAAGAGCAACTGCTGAGTTTCTTGCCGGCTTCTTCTCGTTAGAATCTGCCTTCCGAACTGGTGGTAGAGTTACTACAAACAGATATACAAATAGACGTTTCAAAAGTGCTTATATTAGGCCTGTCATTCTGCCATTTGAAGATTTCGATGGAGAGGAATTAGATTGCTCAAGCGGTTATAGTCCAGTGGTTAAGACTTTGGCTTCACTTTCGGGGTGCAAAGTCGAATCCTAGCAAGCACCTCTAGCTTTTCTAATTAAAACATTGTGATGAAACCTGCATGCCTGAGAGTCCTCCATAATGTTCTCAAAGGCATGCGAAACCCACCAATCCCCACTGGGCCAGCGTGGTGGACTAAGGCCTAAGCCCTTTTTTTCATTGTCGAAATGGGTTACTTTAATGAGATTGATTCATTATAAATTTCAGATGTGAACCAGGCCATTTGAAAAAAACTAAACACTGAATTCGATAAACTTTAAAAAGATATATTACAATTCCCTGCATAAATACAATGTGGCTGCTACTAAGAACAAGCCCGTATAGAAGCACAGAAATGACTCTTTTCAAAAGTCAACAAATTTAGCATCTTTATTATCTTTGTGTGCAAATGAAAGCGGAGACGATTGCTTCCATGAATCTTTATCTGTATTATTGAATTAATGTCTAACGCTTCATATTATCGTATATGAAGCGCTAAAGCATGTCCAAGTTGCTAAGCAAAAATCTATAAGAGTATCACAGAATAAAAGTGGTGATAGCGTAGTGATTACGGCAATTGTCTGTGGAAGAAAAGATCGTGGGGAAACATGCATGCCTTAGAAGTATCTGTAATGTTCTCAGTGAAGTCTACTACGATTGGCCAACGTGGCCGTCAACGACCAACACTCTTCTTATTCTGACAGGAGACCCGTGCCGTGTAATGAATTGGCATCATAATCATATCAACCCATTACTGGCCAACTACTTGGGGGGTGGTTTGTGGACTTCACGCAATGTTTTCCACCACCGTTGATCTCAATTAGATCTCAATTATTTTTTCTGTGAAGGCGACAACCACTCATATTCGTCATATGCAACCTGGCTCTTCATTTTTACATTAGTTTTGTTTTCGATGGAAAGGAATTATATACAGTCAATGGAAATATATAATAGCGGAATAATAGACATATTGTTAGCTTTAAGTCTCCAATAACTTGGACCACAATATAGAAACGCGCTAAGACAACCCGCGATTAACATCTTAAACCTGATCCTGGCAGATTATCGCCTATCTGGTAACACGGGCCCAGGCGACAGGGGCTGAGTAAAACAAAGTGGACACATAGCTGTTGGGTATTGGCGCATGTTACTAAACACGATCTCCTGCGTGAGAACTGGTGGAACAGGACCGCTTTACAGTCCTGACGGTATTGACGTATAGGACTCGTCGGATGCGAAAATTTCGAAGTTTGATTCAATTGGAGTTAGTCACGCTAAGTCTGTCATCGGAGGCGGTCATGATCATTTCATTTGCAAAGATAGCGCAAGCATTTTGGGTATCATGCCCACAAAAGAACAGTTAGATAGTTAGTTTATATTTTTGGTTATTTTTGTTTGCAGGTAAAAAATGTCTTTTTGTCAATGATTGACAGAGCAAATAAAATGTCAGAACATCCCTCAGAACTTGCGGAATAATATTTACATCCTACTGAATTTCAAGTTATTTCTCTCCGTTTTTACGTTTATTGGCTGTACTCTTTTCATATTTAATGGAAGATTACTTGTCCATTGTGCATTGTAACAACATCACCTGAGGAGTAAAACTTACTTTTGGAAGGTCATAGTGGTGTGGGGTAGAAAGATGGAAGAAAGCATAAATTGTACCGCACATTGCCTGACTTTCGAGTATTAGCAAATCAAGTCTGTCGACTAAACTTTGCCATTTCATTTGGTGTCTCTTCTCCATCTAGTAAGGTCAAATTTATGATCTTTGTACGCTTAGAGATGCAGCTTTGCTTGGCTTGAAGTCCTAGAATCACATATGCTATCTTTATTTCCTAAACAATCAGTTGCCTCCAAGATCATTGGTACATTTCTAGCTGGGATTTTTTTTGCCTTTTCTGGGTATACTATATGTGTCCTAGATGTTATGTTTATGCCACAGAAATAAGAACTTACAGAACCCTCATTCAGCCATTATTGCTGCAGTACGTTGTGTCCAAAAACAGTGAAAACGCCCCGCGAATAAACATTTCCTATTTTCCCCATTGTATGGAAAACACTTAGAACATTAGAGGTAAAATAATTACTGTCAACTGCTAAAAGGAATGGAGTGACCAACCGCCTGTCCGAGATACACTGCTAAAGTGGAGTGGTTTTATGGTTTAATTTTAGTCGTGTACGCGGTTTCTGTAAGTTCCTAATTCTGTGACTTATGCATAACTACAATTATCTACCGTGTGTTGAGGGCCAAAGAAAATACAGTTGTCACCAACCTTTCCCGCGGGTGTCGTACTAGACGACTTAAGGAATATAACAGAGAAACTGGCAGCGAGCTCTGTGCTGCTAATACCAACAACTGAGATAACAAACCTGGCTGCCCAGAGTGGTGGGAGATGCCTTTAGTCCAGTTAATTGATTGATTGATAACGACAATTATTACAATTGTCAGATAATAGGTTTCTGATATGTTGTTTCCACCTCCGTCTTTCTCATAAGCTTTGTCTATTTACTACAAAGTGCCCTCTGTATTCAGATAGACAGACTGATACGCAGACCCTCTAAGACTGCCTTGTTTTGATGGATTTGCCTGTCACTATGTAGTGTTTTTATCCTGGCAAGTTAAAGGTCACTGAACACAAAAGTTTGTCACTCGTTAATTAAAGCTCGCATCTGCAAGCCCCGCCCACTTCCTTTTTGGTGTTGATCTTATCTGCCCTGCTTCATTAATTTCCCCAACATCGCGCCTCCTGGCCGTGGAGGCAAGGTCATGGAATTGCTCAATATACAACGTGTAGCGGAATTAAATTTGAAGGATGCATAAGTATATTTCATAGGGTAAAAATATTTCACCCTATTAAGTGTGTTTTTATACATACTTTTAATTTATGTAATGGTTTCGGTACATAGATGACGCGTAGAAACCGATGAGGTATGGGGAAGAGCTACAAGCGTTCTGCAAAGGAGGCACCGTTGCGTTTCTAGAAGATCCTAAAGGCTACCAATATGTTCTGAGACCCACATAACACGAATTCTCCCGCAGATAATCGGGTATCTTTTAAGAAGATCCCCCCCCCCCCCAACAAAAAAAAAAATAAGTTGTGAGCTTAATATAAATGCCGTACACCTAACAGGTAAGCCCGTTAGGTACCATATTACACTGCATCTTCTAAACACCAGGTGAAATTGCAGTCATTGGTGAACTTGTAGTTAGAAAAAAAGTGGTTCGAATTAAAGTGATATGGAATTTGTTTTATGGGCTTTACAAGGAACTTTGATTTTTCTATCGATACATTATACGTGCTTACCAGTTACTGGCTAACAGGTTCAGGTTTATAAGAATCTGCCTGGATCAGATATAAACAGTTAATTACAAAGGGTATTAACGCGTCTCTATAAAATTTTGGTCCAAGTTACGACAGTAAGCGTTTTTTTTTATTTAGTCAAGTTTTAAAAGTGTAACAACGAAAAATATATTTTTCTACAAAAATAATAATTACAAACTAAAATTAATATTTCCAATAAATATTAGCTGTCTAACTGTTCACTTTTGGGCATGGTACCCAAAATGCTGGCGCTATTGCCCCTTTGAATTGCTAGACTTAGCCGTTGGGCTAAATAAGCGCCAGCTCTGGGGTCATCAGACGTAAGGACCAATTTTTGGGACATGATGTTAATAACATTTTTCGTGTCCGAAGACCATGGGCCGAGAGTCTCAAACGCAAGCGCCGCAAAAACGTACAAATACCGTAGTATTTACGGCGCTAAAGCATTTGAGCAGATTCGGCAGCTGCTGCCGCTTTTTGGGACGTACTCGGTGAGAAGCTGCCAACGTATCAACGCAGGTCGCATCCCACACCAGCGCACGCCCCATCGATCACGGTACTATAGTCATACCGTCTGGTCTCTTGCCATCATTCCTTAACAAACCGGGAGGTTCAAACCGTAACTTAAATTAATAAAGAATGTGATTCGATGTAGGTTTTTTTGACTGCTCTTAAACTTTTTATTAACATTATCCTTTGAGAAAGCTTTATATACCAAACATCAAAATGATCAAAATTGACATATGAGAACGAATTGAGAACCTGTGGTTCATTTCGTCTTTGGTCAGTCGTCTACGTTAAACAACAAATAGAGCATCTGTAAGCCCATGCTTCTACATAGCTTCAACACAGGTCAATGGTCTTTTTTGGTACCATCGGTTAGTCCATCTGTTTGGTCAATAAATACGAAGGTCTTTATCTAAAAACCTTGACCATCTCCCATGTACAGAGGTGAGGGCTGTGATTATAAGTTTGAGGTACTGAGTTTGATACCCGGCGTTTTGGGAATTTATAATTTCAGAATTTTCTCTGGTCTCTTCGGCCGTGGCTAATTACCCAATCGATATTATTATGAAAACGTGCTGCTAAGCGATTTAGCGTTCCGGTATGATGTCGTGTTGAAACCGATGAGGAGTATGGGTTTAATATAACTACAATACTCCCTAACAGGTTAGCCCGCTTATCTTGAATGCATTAGCACTTACCAGGAGAGATTGCAGTCAAGGGCTAACTTGTAACGGAATAAAAAATTTGCAACACCAGACACACCAGATTTCACCATGAGGTCTGGCTGTTAGGTGCATCATCACTTACCAGGCGAGATTGCAGCCAAGGGTTAACTTGTAACGGAATATATATATATATATATAAATAAACCAAAAAGAAATTAAAAAAAAAATTACACATATACATACATTAAATATATATATTTATTTATATACATATGGGCAACAGAACATAGAGCAATATACTATAGAACGTAGACCCACCAGGTTTCCCCATGCGGTCTGGCTGTGAGGCAAAAATACGCAAAAAAATGATGTTTATCCTTTTTTATCACATCACACCATCCACCATTCCATACACCATTTTAAACACTAATAAAGCATTGTGCTGGCAGTTAATTAACCCTCCCAGATTTATTGCCCGAAGCACGTCTCGAATCTCGATACCTCTCGATATTATATACCCGTGATACGAGTCGAAAATCGATTTCATATCCAGGTTAATTGATATATAGTTGATTAACTTTTAATTCGCCGATGTTATTGATGATTTGCGATTCATATTTGCTTAGTTTTTAATTGACCCATGAAAAGAGGGAAGTGGTGTTTTGGTATTTAATTCTACTTTGTGTGCAACGTTTTCGAGTGGTGGTGGTTAGGGGGCGGGGGGGTCCAGTGGGTATTCCCTCCCCGTAAAAAGCCCGTTAGGCACCAACTTACATTGCATCTTCTTACCACAGGTGAAATTGCAGTCATTGGTTAACTTGTATTAAAAAAAAGTGGTTCAAATTAAAGTGATATGGAATTTGTTTTATGGCATTATTTACAAGGATATTGACATTAAACAATCTTACAAAAAAATAATAAAATGAAAGTTATCCAAATCTTTAGATTTGGATTACTTAATAATAAACTTAAGCCTTGCGTTTCCGGTGGTGGTGAGTTGGTTTAATTTTTTTTATCTATGGACTTATGTTTGATTGCAATCAAACATCATGGTACTTAAGTGATGTTACGTTATTAGATGGAGCGCCTAGAAGCTCTGTTTACAGGCGATGGTTTATAACAAATCCATTCATTCACCATTTTATTTTTTGATTTATTTATTAAAGGAACACCAACAGCTTGTTTACCATACTAGCCACTTAAAAATGTGCACAGCATGTACTACAGAATGATATATTATCACTACAAACTATAATAAAAATATGAAAACTTAAACAAAACTAATATTGCAATAAGAAAAAAAAACCATTCACAATCAGCACGGCTGGTACGGACGCGGACAAAATTTGATTTTCTCCTACTTCTTTATCAACTGTCCGAGCACTGACGCACAATATCCGTATATCGTGGAAATAATATCCGCAGGAGTTTCATGTACTGGGAAATGTTTGGCTCCTTAAAGATATCATAAATTCCCCAAACACAGAAATATATAATTTTAATACCAAACGCGTATCAATTAACTGAAAAACAAAAATGGCGGTTGCTCATATGAAGGCATATTTTTTTGCTAACAAGAACTCCATTCACTCGCGTTAATCACTTTATCATGACTTCACCATTTGTAGAAGTAATTAAAGTGATTAAACAACAATTTAGCAAACAAGTTAATTAAGTAAATAATTATACTTGCGTTGTGTTAAAATTCACCTTAACAGTTAATCCTAAATGACCGTTAAGGGTTTAATTAAGTATTTGAATTAACAATTAATAATAAATTAAAAAAAACCTATAGTATACATTTTTCTACTAGTCAAGCCCATTTTAAAAACAAAAGAAACAAAATCAAAATCGTATGTGCCAGGGAGGCCCGCAGATATAAAAGTGAGGGTGTTTCTTAATCTTCTTTCACGCAGCAACAACGAAACGGATTAACGTGCTTTCTTGCATAGATATAGTGACTGCTATCTGAGTCCAAGGCTTTGGGTTCGATTTCCACAAGTGGAAAATAATTGTGTGTTGAACATAAACGTTTTTCCGTGCCTGGGTTTTTACCTATACATTATAATAATTTTTGTATATTATTCCTAAAAATATTCATCAGTCATCTTAGTACCCAAAACACAATATAGTAACTAGATGCAGATGTTGTATTCCTTTGAATATTTCATGATATTGTTTTATCTGGACGTGACCTTATTGTAAAGCTTTATGCCAATAATGTATTATTCTAGTTAGGCCTGCACCACATTATCGTTAATACACACACATATAGTGATAATTAGAGAGCAAAACTACCCAATTAGTCTGATCATGATAAGGTTTGCATATTACATGACGTAGCTTATCCAGTGTGGACATGACCTTATTGTAAAGTTGATGCCCTTAATGTATACTCCCAGTAAGGCTGGCACCACACTATCGTTAGGGCGCACACAAACGATAATTAAAGAGCCCGGGATGATAAATAACGAACCGTCCAAGTTTTTACCGAAGATGTCATTATCTCCACTGACTCTATCAGCCGTCACTTGATTATGTAGCTGGGGATTTATATGGAGTGGTTGCAACCATTAAGGCTAATAACAAAGTAAAGCTGAATAATAAGTAGGTGTGGATGTTGCTTTTGCTCTTTGATGTCCTTTGCAATTCAGCTACAAGGAATTATAAAGCTGTTAAAACATTTTAAAGCATCCAGTTACACATAATTTTAGCAGCGTTAGTACACTAAATAGCTGGTATAACGCATATAACACAGTGAAAGGAATACCATTGTTTTAAGACTTGTCTATTTAGCTTAGTTAAGAAATTTGCGCACAACAGAATTGGTACCTGAACAATGCCTTCTCTTTAGTTTTTCATAAGTTGTACAGATGATTAATTCAATTTTATATCATGTGAACGCTTTGTGCAAAATTGTGTTTGTGCGTTCTCTATAAGTACGCTACTGGGGGTTATGACGACTGTGTTTTGATCTGCCGTCACCACACGGCAATTTTTTTATGACAGTGGAATTTATAAAAGAAGGTATTATCATCTGTATAAATTACGCCATCATCGCGACACCGTAGCGCATGAATAATCGAGAAGCCCGACTCGACGAGAAGGCGAGCGCGTGAGAGCTTTTTTGTCGTGACCGCGGTCAGTAACTTAGGGATGGCACCATCTCCATTACTAATACATATTGTTGTAAAGACAAAGATGTTTCGAAGCAATTAACTTTGCTTCCATATGTACTTTTCATCATCATCATCATCATCATATCAACCCATCACCGGCCTACTACAGGGCAGGGGTCTCTTCCCACAATGAGAAGTGGTTTATGAAGTAGTCCACCACGCTGGCCCAGTGCGAATTGGTGGACTCCACACACCTTTGAGAACATTATGGAGAACTCTCGAGCATGCAGGTTTCCTCACGATATTTCCTTCACCGTTGAAGCAAGTGATATATGAATTTTTTTAAACGCACATAACTTAGAAAAGTTAGAGGTGCGTGCTGGGATTCGAACGCGGCCCCCCGAAAGTGATGTCGTAGTCTTACCTACTGAGCTATCGCCGCTATGAACCTTTACATTGAATATATTTTATTTATTTTTACGCGACTGTTACGATTGGCCCTATAGGTTCCGGCGTTTCAGATAACAGTTGACACCACCTATCCTCTTCCGCGGGTTTCGTACGAGGCGACCAAGACAATATAACGGAGAACGGGCACCAACCTGTCTGCCCCGCATGGTGATTATGGGCAAACCCTCTTGCCGGCAGAGGCCTTTAGTCCAGCAGTGGACACACATACAGATATTTCAAACTTTTAACACCCCTTTTTGCATGAGGCGTTAAAAATGGGATTTCACAGCCCTATGGGCGAAAAACAGTTGACATAACATGTTTGTTGCATTATAAACTTTATTTAGATGGATGTAAGGTTTCAAGGTAGTAATTTTTAGCTTATTAGTCAAATACAAAAAAAAAGTTGTACTGCGTAAAAATGACACCGGTTTGTGTTAGTGATTTGCTTTTAATTGGGCTCTTATTAAGTGACCGAACTGAGTTTGTTGATTATTTTGTCTTAATTTAAGAATATTTATAGGTTACGAACTATTGTTGACAAGGTTAAGTTACCATGAAAATCAAGCTTAATTTGCTATTCTCCTCGGAAAGCAGGCGAATCTGTTTGGTGTAATTTATAATTTCTTAAATCCTTATACCTACTCCACACCAAACAGATGACCTTCTCTCCTGCTTTTCGCGGAGTAAGCTTTAAGCTTGATTTTCATGGTATATCATGGATTTCCGCAAAGTAACGCCTGCTTCCATCCAAGGTTAAGTTAATCAAAATGAAAATCCTGATTCATATTTTTGTATCTTCATTCTTATTTATTTTTATTAATAGCGGACCAGGCAAACGTCAACTTGTCCGCTAAAGCAAAGCCACCTATAGGATATTAATAAGTTAGAGAAATTCATACCGACCCGATATACGATTTGACGGCCGAGTGGCGCAGTGGGCAGCGACCCTGCTTTCTGAGTCCAATGCCGTGGGTTCGATTCCCACAACTGGAGAGTGTTTGTGTGATGAACATGAATGTTTTTCAGTGTCTGGGTGTTTATCTGTATATTATAAGTATATATGTGTATTATATTCATAAAAAATTATTCATCAGCTATTTCAGTACCCATAACACAAGCTACGCTTACTTTGGGGCTAGATGGCGATGTGTGTATTGTCGTAGTATATTTAATTTAATTTAATTTAATACCAAAGCTTTGTTTTAAATGTACCAGTAAAAACCAGTGAATAAAGCAACTATGCAGTCAATTTCAATAATTATAAATGCATTATTTTCTTTACAGATGTCGGTGTTAAAGGCGAATTCGGTGAGATTACATGTTTTTTTAAATCTTCTGACTTGACATTTTAATTCTGAATCAACTGCGGTCATCAACATTCAATCATGTCGAATGACATGTTAATACATGGGGGATTGCATGATTAATTTCCTGTCATATCTAGGCCATACAATATAGTTTAATCGACGGAGATAAAAAAAACTGAACCCTTAGTATGAGATAAGTACGCTCGAAATCGAGAGTTGTTTTCGAGTTTTTACTTTATAACACTAGAAGTTGGTCGTTGAGAGCAAGCACATCTGGTGGTGCGTGATGATGCATATGGTAACGGGTCAACCTTTTAGGGGGTATGGCAGTTATAATAAACTCGTACCCCTAATCGGAACAGAACGCTTAATCGCTTGGCAGAATGTCCTTGTCGGTATGGTGGTAAGAAGCCACGGCTAAAGCCTCCAACAAGAACAAAAATGATATATTGGAACTTCAGAGTAAATAGTAGATACATTTTTTATGCACTATACCATAATTTTCATACGGTTCATTTGGCGGAATGTTTGCAAGATAATAATCTACTGTACGAAATTTGCGATTCTAAAACAAGAGTCATTAGGTGCATTTTGCTGGGAACATATAATGTAAATGATACGCGAGATAGTTGCTCCACATTTGCAAGCATTTTAATCATAAACATATACTGAGCTTATATACGGCTGTTTTTATCAGCGTGAAGACGACAGTCAGTATTTCTGACGTCAACCGGACGTGGGGTACCCCGGTTACAGGGACGTTCGGACGAAACCCTCGCAGGAGGCACCTTCAGGTTGACGTCCCCTATTCTCCGATTATATTCGCCTAGCCTGGGGCTCAACTCCTGGCGAGCTTTCGTGCTCGCTCCCATCCCCCTGTTATAACCCTTAAGGGGGCCATCAGCTATGCTACCTTACATATCGAAATAAGGCTGTTCTTTAAAAGCCACACATTTTATTTAAGGTCGATATATATTTGTAAGAATTATAAAAGTTTATCATATAGTCTACTATATTGTGCTACAAAGTCATGAAACAATCCTCGGCTAAATTATCAACTCTAGCTCGCCTTCGGCTCGAGAGTTAACGATCTCAGATAAAATGAGATTTATGACCGAGTTACACACTGCTTTTCACTTCGATTGCGAGTAAATTTGTTCGAGATCGATTTCCGGGTCAGGCCAAAAGTTAATATTTAAATGAACGATAAAATGTGTATTGTGACTCAATTTGGCACTGTTTTATATTTCGATTGCGAAATAATAAAATATTCTAAATATGACATAATAACACGTAAAACAAAATAATACTAATTATATGATTATTGAGTAACAAAATTTTTTTTTTACAAAATGTACTTATTATTATAATGCACGACTGCATAAAAGTATATAGTAACAATGGTCTTTCTGGCTCTGGGTTCTAGTATTGTTTTTTTTTGTATATAATTTGAAATATGAAACAAATATTTCACAGCTGGCAGTTCCTCGATCAGCAGTAGTTACAAAAAGAAAGGCAACTAGACATAATTGCTATAATTATATGAATGCAAACAAATGCCACCGCTTGCTATAAATCACCAATTAACCTACGCAGAACTAACGCGCCACCGGCAATTACGTCATTAATATAACAAAATGGCGCCCTCTCAATGGACTTAATGAAGTGTAATAAATAAAAAACTTATTAAGGTAGCACCTGCCAATCAAGATAACGTATAGTACCTACGAGGAAAAGGTCAAACTCGAATCGGTAATAACAAAAAGGTTTCTTAGCGAAATTTTACTCATTAGCATAAATTCATCTATTCTGCGAGGTTTAAACTGAATTATTTGTTATCTCATGACTGAAGTGGGGGTCATTGAAAATAAACACAACTTTCTTCTTTAGTTTTTAATTATAATTTACTTTTTTTTTTTTTTTAATATTTCACACTCTTCCACCTTCCCATAAACTCCCCGAATCCCCCGTCATCCATGTCGATGCCTTTTCGTCGATCAATCACCCCACCGCCACCGCGGGTTGTGATTGGTCGACGTTTTCCTGCATCAAACCCATTGGTTAAATAAAAGTAACGAGTTCTACATTCTAAACGTAATAGAATAGTTTTAAATAATAATAATTTATGTGGGATGACGGTGATTTAAAATCTATATTTAATCGAACCTAACGTTACAATCATTATTAATCTATTGTTAACTGGTAATACATACCACAAACTTTACTGCATCGATGGTTTAAAAGAAGGAATGTCAAAAAGAAAACATACCATTTTGTACTTGTTGGTATTTTTTTAAATAAATTTAAATACTCAGCTCCTTAAGATCGAAGTTCAAAGTTTAATGTGTTTTCAAGCATCGAACTCTTAATTTAAAAAAAATATTTTTCAAATCAGATTGGCCGTTCCTGGGATAAGAGCGTCCAAACGAAGAAATTCAACTCAAGACCATTATTATTTCTTCTATAAATTAATCATATTAACATATTTAACTGCAATTAAACACTTTTTATATAAATAGGCCTTAAACTGTAGCTTTCAAGAATTTTAAACCCTCGTTGATTAAATAAGTTATCCAATAAATTTGTCAAAGAAGGATTTACTTAAATTTACTCAATACTCTGTTATTGTTATTCTATACGAATAAACCTATAAAACTCTCACTTCAGTTTCTTAAACTTTAACTTTCGATCAGATTAGGAAATAAGCCCGTTAACCGTCGATTATCTGGGAATTAGTCGCTTGAAGAGCGATTCGTAACACACAGAATCGTTGTTTAATTTATGTTAAAGTAATTTTAATAATTTGTATTTAAAAAGTACTTTAACTAATGTTTTTCAATGTTTTATAAATAAATGTATTAAAAGTCCATATAAACTGCTATTTTAACTGACCCTTTTGAGCAGTCCTTCTGGTAGTGGGAACATAATAATGCAATATAATTTTATTAAAAAAAAAACCCGACCTTAAATGAAATTACTTTTTCCGATTTACGGTCTCAAATATCATTAAATGGAAAGATAAAATTTCAATAAAATAAATATTACAAGCAGGTGCTATCTTAAGACGTTATTATTATAACAGTTTTTGTATTTCACTTGCAGTACTCTAAGAGGAATGCGTATATTTTTTTGGAATAATCATTTAAATTACTATAGTCTATATAAAAAATGGTTGAGAGTCGTGTTTGTTTATTGATTTCTAACACAAAATTGTCTGAAACTAGTTAATGTTGCCTGCGGCTTCGTCCGCGTTTGTTTTGGGGTTTTCCCTTATTCCCTGGGAAAAATTGCATCGTATGGCCGTCTTTAGGACACAAACTATTTCTACGCAAAATTTCACTAGGATAACTTAAGCGGTAAAGCTTTGGAAAAGTTATGATAGTACGTGTACAAGCTATTTTTTAAAATTCCGCGGGTATCGTTTGCCAGCAGCTTTTCCGAAGTTAATATTAGCCTTCGTCTAAATTCTGTAGCCTTAGTACAAATTCTGCTCGCTCATAGTCGAGGGGTTGTTTATTTTAGAGCGTTATTAGCGGTATTATTGCTTAAAACCAACACAACTCCGTAAAGTTAGAGGTACGTAACCAGGTTCGAATTCGCTCCAAATCTACGTTCGGAGTCTTACTCATCAGGCTATCATACCATGGAGTAGGGGATTCCTGCAAAATACTTTTGTTCAGCAGTGGACGTCCATCAATTGTAATGATCGACGGCCGATTGGCGCACTTTGCAGCGACCCTGCTTTCTGAGTCCAAGGCCGTGGGTTCGATTCCCACAACTGGAAAAATGTTTGTGTGACGAGCATGAATGTTTTTCAGTGTCTGGGTGTTTTTATGTATATTCTAAGTATTTATGTATATTATTCATATAAATATTCATCGGCTATCTTAGAACCCATAACACACGCTACGCTTACATTGGGGCTAGATGGCGATGCTATTGTCGTAGTATATATATTTATATTTATTTATAATGATGATGCTAGGTCTCTTTGGATATTGGACATTGGATAGAAGCAGGCGTTACTTTGCGGAAATCCATAATATATTATGAAAATTAAGCTTAATTTGCTATAATCCGCGAAAAGCAAGGAGAATCTGTGCGGTGTAATTTATAATTTCTTCAATCCTTATACTCCACACCAAACAGATCTTCGGCAATATACCCTCTACGCACGTTTCGCTCCGAAACCGGAGCATCCTCAGGAGATGTTGACTTTACAATGAATAATTGCTAGGCCTTATGAGAAATTGAAGGTAGAAAGCTGCGGGCTTATACATGCATAAAAAACATAGGTACTCCATAATTAATTGATACAATTTCTCACACAGCAATTTGCAAAAGTAATGCGAATTTCAATTGCCCTTTCCGATATGATTATCGGCTGATGTGCGTATAAATTAATATAATAAGGTAGTCTGTGACACTACACACACTAAGCTTTGGAGGGCGATATAAATGGTAGATTCATGTACTTATTTTTGACGGCCGATTGGCGCAATGAGTACAAGCACAGTAAGCTAAAATATTTACTGCGGTCCAAGACAGTGGTTTCGATTTCCACAATTGGAAAATGTTTGTGCGATGAACACGAATGTTTTCAAGTTAAAGGTGTTCATTTATATTATTTAAAAAAGAATTAAATATCTTCAATGTACAGAACTGGACCCGTTACTGTTTTATTATATGTACAGATGTATTTATGTATATTATTCATAAAAATATTCATCAGTTATCCTATATAGTACCCATAACACAAGCTACGCTTACTTGATCGTTTTAGGGTCACAAATCCTATACTTCTGATTTTTGTTTCACTAAGGTTCTGTCACAAACTCGAGCTAAAGAAGTGTAGGCAAATTTGAGCTTTAATTCTCTCGAAATAAGATCCTTTTTACTCCGATGTTCAAGTATTCACATACTCGTAAACGGCTCCTCAGTTGCGCGTGCTAAAAAAATATAAAGAATGGGAGGCCCAGGTATTCACTTATTCACTATAATACCCACAATGTTCAGGATGGCACTTAGATCTTTCATTAATTAACAGTATTATTGAAGCTAAATACCTAGTTTCTCATATTAAAGTATTCATTTTATAAAAGACATCATTAAAGCCCACCAACCTGCTTTAGAGCAGTGTTGTGAGTCTCTCCTCTATAAACCTGACTTCCCAAGGAGTGAAATAAAACAACTAGACTGACTCCAATACTGTATATTAGGCTTCTCTATAATTCATATCACTTGTTACCCTCAAATGACTCTACTACCAGTTCGGAATGCTGTCTTCGGCAGAGAAGACCACTGGCAAGAAACTCTACCGTTGCTCTTTTATTCGATCAATTAAAACAACTTATAAACACAATTACAACATTGTCATATGTAATAACGCTAGGCCCTTTGATACAAGACATATAAGACAGGTCGAACATAACTACTATTATCACTTATAACATCAGGACTTTTGGAACAAGTTGTTTGTACAGAGCAACCTCTACTACATAAACTGTCGGTATAAAGTTATGCTAGGGCTCCATATATGATACCTAAATAAACCAAAAGATGATATATACTTATCTGATGCAACATCAGGTACCAACATAGTACCAACAACTTATCTCAACTCCATCACCAATACATACGACTCTTGTTTCGTCACAACAATATTTCCTTAAGTATATCGTTTCCATTATAAATCATCTATTCCCAATTTGTAACGTTCTATCCACAATACTTTACTTAATCTCCTTCTCTCAATTAATTAATTAAAATCCGTGCTAACTTTTCTTTCCCGCCAATCGATCTTGTCAAACTCGCGTCTCCCGCCATAGATCCTATATTTTTCTTTGACAGTCTACTAAAGGCCATTATTCTATTTTCAATACACTATCAATGAGTATACAAACTATGATTTGTTGATATATTTAATATTATCATCGGGTTTATCATAGATAAAGTGCTATTATTCCCTATTTCCTAACACGCGCAAGTAAATCTTGTACATACTAAAGCTAAAGGGATATGGCAGCAAATGCTAATAATATTGCGGAAGTACATTATGCATTACATTAGCTTGTTTATTCACCTGCCCGTCAACCTACCGAATCTCACTAAGTGTCAGTTATGTTAACTCTGTGTTATCGCTTGTCTTAATAAGTGCCCAAATTAAAGTGTAGTTAGGGCAGAGTAATTTAACTTTTAGGTACTTACTAAGTTACTTTGAAATGATAAGAATTTATTTATTAGTGACTTTTTGAGACTTCACTGGTACTTGATAATTGTAAACTTTTTAAAGACCTCTATGGATTGCGCTGCAGTCTTGATAAGTGGATTGCTTGGTTCGCTTCTTAATTTCATTCCTCTATAAGTTAGCTTTAGACTGCAATCTTACCTGGTGGTAAGTGATGATGTAGTTTAGGATGGTAGCGGGCTAACTATTGATTGATAAATTAAACTCATACCGTCCTAATCGGTCTCTACGCGACATCATAGCGGAACTCTATATCGCGTAGCAGCACGTATTTTTCGGTAGTGCTAACTAGCCATGGCCGAAGCCTCCCATTAGACAAGAGTAGAGAAAATTCAGAAATTAAAAAATCCCATATGCCCCTGCCGGGAATAGAACCCGTGACCTCCAACACAAAATGACAGCACTTACCGCTGCGCCATGGAGGTCGTCAAAAAATCGCTTCGGTAATAACGACTCTACCGCTCGCCCTAGAATATGGATTATTGAAAATTACCTTCAAAACTGAAATTTGTATTAAAATTTTATTGAAATCGATCGCCAGATGAGAAAAATATAATATTTGACACAGCGTTAATGCTCTTTTTATCTTTGGCTAAGCCCGTTTCACTACAATCAATATAATAAATGAAACAAAAAACTTACTCTGAAATCTCTCGTTGCGCTCAGGATATAAACCGGCGCCCGTAAAAGGCACTTCACTGCCCCCATTTTGAACAATCGACTATTCAACATCAAAGAGTATGGGCTGGTAACATGCCTATTATCTGATTAGATGTATGATTCTCATCGAGATTCGCCACAAAAGTTTTAAGAAATCAACATCACCGCAGCTCGCAAAGAGTCATTGCCACTTGTTATTTACTCCGGCATTATTAAACGAAACTTAAAGGCATTTTATTATAGCATTGTGTATTAACAATGTACGGAGTTTGTTTATCAAATCCCTCATGTTGCTCGCGTATTTTTGAATTATTGTAACTTTGTACAGCGTTCAGAAACGCTCTACAGTTCAGTTAGTCACGCGCAGTAGCTTTTATTGTCGTTTTCGGAAATAAAACGCCCGTACGTACCCACTTGCTTCGTATTGTTTTCTGTTTAACGAAATTAAGGTTAATTTCCGTCAGGGATATTAAAAATTGTGTAAGGACAGTTTCCCTGACCGATTCCGGCCACGGCGGTACATCTTCAGAGAGATATTCTAACTAGGTACGCGGGATATTATACTTAGTGCATAAATGTGTGCGCATACACACAGGTGCACCCTCTATTCCCACACTCTCATAGCCCAAAACTACTATTAAGAAACATCCTTTAGCGATTGTGAGAGACGTAATGCGAGTGAGGTATTAATTCCGATCATTCTCATAAAGTTATAATCTCTTAATCACTCTTAACTTAGTGCAGTGTCTTCTATATATTATATAAGTATTTATGTGTGTTTTTTATCGTACATCACATAAACATACAGAAAAATTTAACACAAAGTACACAATTTTGCGGCAGGCGGCGTTCAGGCAGTGGAGTGCACTTCATACATGCACAAATGTGTGTATGTCACTGAACTCCTCCTAAACGGCTGGACCGATCTGAATGAATTTTTTGAATGAGAGGGGGCGAAAGTGTTTAACGATTTTACACCAGGCTTAGCTATCCTAAATACATAAAGTGCTGCCACATTTATGAGGCATAAATTATATATATATAGGTTATATAATATTCATAAATTACAACAAATAGAACATCGGACCACCCTTGTGAAAAGTCACAGAGCACTAGGCCAAGGAGGTCATGGTAGTGTAGGTATGGGCTATCGGTATGCGCCAAACTGTTTTATGGACTTTTTACGTTTGTATGTATATCACTGTGTCAGATATAAGGTCCCACGAAAGATGTTATCCTGGTCACGTCGTGCCACTGACCACTACTGCTAAGTACACATATTTCTGGGTAACGTTTGTTTTTTTTATAATAGTAATAAAATTTATTTGCAAGAAACATCGCAAAATTGTGGTACAGCATCGTTTTCGCGGTCAAATATGTTTCGTCAAACGATATGGAATAGTAATAGGTAGATAAGCTAAGAACAATGAATAATTGATGAGATTGTTATGGATATTAGCGCAATATACATGTATAACAATTAAATATAAATAAATATTAATAACTGAATATCACAAAAAAAACATCAAAAAAAAAAACACATTGTATAATATTTATGAATGTTTATTTTAAAGAAAGTACTAAAAAGATTAACTACAAGTAACAAGAAATGTACAGTGTATTATCTGTTACATATAAAGTACAGTCCATTTCACCTCGGTCTCGTTCTTCCAAAACATCATGCTACTTTGGGTTACATTATTGTTGATTTCTTAATAACAACTCGAAAATCGGTTCAGGCGTCTTCGAGTAATCGGGTGGCATACATAAAAAAAAGAGTCCGACGAATTCAGAACCTCCTCATTTTTGAAGTCGATTAACAAGACTCGTAGATAAATCAATAGGTAATATTGAATGGCAGTGTACGCTTTTTTAAATACTTATGTATACATTCCTTCAACTTATCTGCCCAAAGCAACTTGACTATGAATAATCCTGTGAAATATATTCTAGTATGTCCCCCCTGATCGGATCTCCCTGTTTACATTGCTAAAGGAAAAAACAGACTACAGAAAGAATAGATAATTTAAAAAGTTGCTTGGGTTCTGTAGATTTGAAGTTTTTCCATGTTACTCTGTTATAACCGATTTAGATGTTTTATTTATATTTTAAAGGGGGCTTTTAACGCATTCCTGATCTAGCTCTTCAGAGAGAAGAAAACTTAAACTTAAAACTTTCTTTATAACTTAAAGCGGATAAAAAAAATTTTTTATCCGGATAAAAAAAATCTCACCTGGTGTTTATGTTTTGATTTACCAATTTGCCCCGGCCGGGAATCAAACCCGGGACCTCCTTCTTTAATTCACCGCGCTCACCGCTGAGCCGCTATAAAAAAAAATATTATATAAAGTCTTAATTTATAAACGTTTCTAAATGTAGATTTTGTCTTATATTTTGTCGTATAATTTTTTTTTATCTCACGTATTTTATTAACACCCCCTAGGTTAACTTATAATACTTGTTCTTTTTATAATCCTTAAGACGTTGAGATTCACGTCTACGGATCTCTAAAAAAGGTGGAAATTATTCGTAGGGCACAATAAACGCAGTGTCGCCGGCGGTTTTTATCTCATTTCTCAGAAAATGCGCCTGCGACGCGCATACCGATTTGTACGCCACCTTATTAAGGCGAAGTTACCATTTCATAGACAAATCAATATTAATACTACAAATGAGAATGTTTGTCTTACACTTCTAAACCACACAACAGATTTCCATAAAAAAAATTACGAGGCTACAAATTGCACCCTGAAGAAGGATTTAGGATAATTTTTAGCCCGGAATAATAGACGGTTCCCGCCGGGTTGCAAAAACCAAAATAATGTAGATAACACCAATAATAATGAAAAATACAAAATGGAATTTAACTTATGCAATAAAAATATCACTTGCTTCAATTGTGAAGGAAAACATCGTGGGGAAAACTGCATGCCTGAGAGTTCTTCACAATGTTCTTAGAGGCATTTGAAGTCCACTAATCCGCTGGGCCAGTTTAGTGGTTTACGGCCTAAATCCTTATCATTGCCGTAGTTAGCCGGTAATGGGTTGATATTAGTGGCGTGCACTTCATACATGCAAAAACGCACTGCCTACCTTAAAATAGATATATAGCTCGTACATCGATCGTTCTAACTTTAGCAGTCCGTATCAGAGAAACGTAGAGGAAAAGCGCTTCGTGCGTGTTGACTGTATAATAATAAATAAATAAATAAATAAATATACTACGACAATACACACATGACCATCTAGCCCCAAAGTAAGCGTAGCTTGTATTATGGGTACTAAGATGACTGATAAATATTTTTGTGAATAATATACATAAATACTTATTATATACAGATAAACACCCAGACACTGAAAAACATTCATTTTCATCACACAAACATGTTCCAGTTGTGGAAATCGAACCCACGGCCATTGATTCAGAAAGCAGGGTCGCTACCCACTGCGCCAGCCGGCCGTCATGTCAACCACATAAAGATGCCACCGTTCATAACAAGGATATTACATACTGCTAATATTAACATCGCAGAAATGCTTGAACCGAATATATTCGGCAACAAAACCGAATACTTTGGCCTATACAAATAGTGGAAACCGAATTCCAAACGAATATTCGGCGCATCTCTAGTCAATACTTCACACCTCAAAAACATTTAGTAGGAGGTGTCGCATCGCCTTAACAGCTCACGTGGAGTTAACAATGCGAACAATACATTATGCGGTGTCGCCCGCTGGCGTGAACCGTATGTTATTGGATTATTTTAAAGTAGACAAGTCACTAGCACTCGGGATTGTGTTACAGCCCTTTAAGGTAAGAAGACGCTTGTTATATTACTAAGGGTTTATAAAAAAACAAATCGAGAGTCCACCAACCCGCACCGTAGCAACGTGGTTGGTTAATACTCCAACTTAAATATTATCATCATCATATCGCAGCATTTCCGGCCCTTTACAGGGCACGGATCTTCTCCAAAATGAGAAAGGTTTGGGCCGTACCACGCTGGCCCAGTTCGGCTTGGAGAACTCTGTTATATTTCAATTCCTTAAAACGCACACAACTTATAAAAGTTCTAGGTACGTAAGAATCCCAGGATCCGAACTCGGCCCCAAGAAAGTGGAGCAAAAGTCCTAGCCTACTACGCTATCGCCATTTGTCGTAACTCAAAATATGTTTACAGACAAATACATTACGTTGGCTCGACCCAGACGCTACTAACCTTCGATAAATATTGGGCAGTACACATTTTTTCCACTAAGACTATAATTATTTAACGTTGAGAACTCTACTCTGAGACATATCTGAAGGTACTATTGTGTATTCAGTCACAAGCTAGCGATAATTTAAGGTCATATAGCAGATGTTATTTTACCTAAAAACACCCTCATATATCTCATTCGCCGTAGAAAAGGCGAGCTAATAATAAATCGCTTATAAGCCACCAAACAAATATTGTGAAAATATATTTTTTTAATGTAAGTTGAAATATTTTTATGGGAATTAAGACCCTAATAGCATCAGATTTAAACGAAAAAAATGGTTCTTGGAAAATACATTAGGTTTAAAGTTCAGAGCACAACAGCTTTATTTAAATGGAAAATTGTATGGTAATACCAGAACCGCTTCCCTCACAAACCACGTAACACCACTTAAGTCGCGCATGCTTAGTTCTGCGGTCAACGTCGGATATTACAATAAGTTAAGTTTACAAGTTTTTTTTCAACCTCACCTTCAAACTAACCGTGAAACTGTTTAACCGCAGTTGCGATGAATATGCGGCAAACCGACGTGATGTTCAATTCAACTAGCATTGATTTGAGAAACGTGTTTTTATTTAAAATACCCATGGTTCAGTGTATCAGGAACATTACGGCAAAGATGCTTGGAAGCAGGCAGTCAAGGGCTAACTTGTAGTAGAGAAAAAATAGAATAAAGAAAAAAACGTGTGTGTACTTATGTACACGCGTTAGAAGTTATACTTCATTGGCGTAGCAAGATTATTATCCTATTGGCCTTATTCTACGTTTGTAGAAAAAACGATAATAACTATAGAAAAAAGGTATCTAAAACATAAATATAAAAGTCGAGCACTTTCTGGCCCAAGTCAGAAGTCAGTGACCATGCGAACTACTAGACCAACGAAGCTGGTTGATATGACATCGTAAATAATAAGGCTACCGGATATCCTAGACGCGCCGTTGGTAATCTACAATCGAACGGAAGTCTTGCGTAGATTGACTGTGGATAAATCCATACTAATATTGTAAATGTTACCTTTACCAACTACTGCACCGATCTTGAGGAAATTTGCTTCAGGGCTATCGAAGCTGGCATCCTGGAGATTGATATCATCCCATGCCCACTTCAAGAAACGGATCTTCTCTTAAAATGAGAACTATAAAGTTTGGGTGTGAGTTATTGATCTAACCAGGTTGCTCTTCTAATAATTTTAAATGACAATGAGAGATGGTGATAACAAAAAGAACACCCGCCTAAATTTGTTGTGGGCTTTTTGTTAGTCCAGGGCACGTTTAGAACCCTCGTAGCTTTAGTTTTAAGTTTACGAATATGGTTATCGCCATCATCTCACTACCGTGTACACATTTCTCATCAAAAGTGCCATCTACGGGCCTACTTAAACAAAGTTTTTTTTTACTTTGATTTTGACTCACTGTTTAGGCCGTAATATAGTGGGGTTAATATTGTGTTGTATATTTTTATGTGGCCCCCTACATAAAAATATACCCCACAAAAAAACATTTTTAGGTCGCCTAACCTAAACGAGACCTAAAAAGCTATCTTTCCTTGAAATAAATATAATGTATGTCACACTCTCCAATAGTGAAATATTGGCGTTATTTAGAATGCACCCTAGCCTTTCATTAGTAAACAGGGCGTTTATGCGTAAGAATAACTGAATTATGTGCAGTAGTCCGGAACGGCAAACGGTGAATGAACGAACTAGCTTGACAAATCGTACAAACATTTCAAAAGGCATGTGCTCCAGTTATCCTTTTGCTACTTAGAGCTTCGCACTTCAACTGCCACGTTCTTAGCAAGTTAATTTCTTTAGATACTGACTTTATATCACGAGTTATGCAAATTTGACGATTACTTTATGAAATTCGACGGCCGATTGGCGTGAAAGCAGCTACTTTTACAGTTTTTATTTATTTAATAAGCATTTGTTCTATATCTATCTATATAAAACAAAGTCGTGTTAGTTACACCATTTATAACTCAAGAACAGCTGGATCAATTTTTATGATATTTGAGTTTTTTGATTTCTCTTAGTCCAGAATAGGATAAAGAGTATTAAAATATAATATTGGATCGTTAAATTTGATAATAATATTGCATATATAATTAACCATTCCAAAATATAAATAAAACTTTTACCTTTAGGATACGCTATTAAGTTTAAATGACGGCTTGGCTTTGTAAAACTATGAGGTATATCAATTAACATTAATTTATAAACGAAAATGTCTTCAATAAAATTCAATAGAGGCGCAAATCTACCGTACTATAGGTATCGCTTAGACATAGGGTAGCACTAGTAAATATAATATAAATGTGGATATTGTACAATCCCTTCTAAATTCCTATATAATAATCGCGAATGTATTTTTCTTTCTATTTATATACTAGCTGTTGCCCGCGACTTCGTCTGCGTTTGTTTTTGTTTTAATAGACACATGGACATTAAATTTAGGTGTAGTTGTTCTGAAATTTTTAAGTTGTGTATTCTTTTACGAAAAAAAAATCTATTCGCATAAACAATATCTGAAAAGAACTGTCTAACCAGTCTCAGTTCCTTCTATCACAAAAAATAGTAATCGTAGTTGATTTATATGCTAAAGGTTAACGAAGAACATTTCTAACATTTTTATATAGTCCTTGTGTAAAATCGTCAAACTTTTCCATCACCGCTCCCAAAGGAACCAGGATTTTTTTCGGGATAAAAAGTATCCTATATTACTTCTATTCCCTCCAAGAATATGTTTTCAAAGTTTCATGATGATCGGTTCAGTAGTTTTTGCGTGAAAGCGTAACAAACAAACTTACATTCACATTTATAATATTAGTAGGGATATCATCACCATCATCATATCACGCCATTACCGGCCCACTACAGGGAACAGGCCCATAATGAGAAGGGGTTAAGGCCGTAGTCCACAACACTGGCCCAGTGCTGATTGGTGGACTCCACGCACCTTTAAGAACCGTATGTAGAACTCTAAGGCATACAGGTTACCTCACGATATTTTCCTTCACCGTCGAAGCAAGTGATATTTTTTACTTAAAACGCACCTAACTTAAGTTAGAGGTGCGTGCTGGGATTCGAACTCGCACCCACCGAAAGTGAAGTCGAGCTCCTATTCACTGGGGTATCACCGCTTCCTTTGTCATATATGTTCAGCTAAATTATTGCATCGATACATATAACGTCTATCCTGGGAAAGCACGTGCGAAACGTTAACAGTCCTTTAAAAACCTTTTTGACTACCGCAAGTAGTCACATCTTGATCTGTAAGAATAATAATAGTAAAGTAGTTGCAGAGCTCTTTGTGACAGAGCTCGGCCATGGAACTACTACCGCAATGCTTATTTTTGTGTGGTATACGTAAATAAACGAACATTCGAATTGATTACCTCCGCCGTTTTGAAGGATGTCGGTTTAAAAAAGTTATAGCTGGGCAACTGGAGTGTGTGCCGCACATCGCCGGACGCGCACGTATCGCCTCTTTCGGCCAAGAGCCTCGTACAAACCAACTGGATTGGAGGCTCATTGTAATTTATAGATGTCCACGCGCACTGCCCGCGAATGCTAAGTCCCCGATGAAAGACTTAGCCGCGGTCCCCGGTACCCCGACCAGTGATTTATTCAAACAATCCGGGCAACTGCCTATTTGTGTGTCAGGTGGCGGGTTAGTTATGGCGTATTCCTCTGCAGTGGCGGGTTGAAGGTGAATGCTAATTTTTAAAACGTTTGAATCGCTATTATTAACATTAAGCTTAAAATGCTGTATGTACTCCGCGAAATGAAGGTCTGTATTTTTTTTTTTATTCCACTATAAGTTAGCCCTTAATTGCAATGTCACCTGGTAGTAAGTGATGATAAATAAATAAATAAATAAATAAATATACTACGACAATACACACATCGCCATCTAGTCCCAAAGTAAGCGTAGCTTGTGTTATGGATACTAAGATAACTGTTGAATATTTTTTATGAATAATATACATAAATACTTATAATATATAGATAAACACCTAGACACTGTAAACATTAATGTTAATCACACAAATATTGTCCAGTTGTGGGAATCGAACCCACGGCCTTGGACTCAGAAAGCAGGGACGCTGCCCACTGCGCTAATCGGCCGTCAATGCAGTCTAAGATTGTAGCGGGCTAACCTGTTAGGGATCATGTTAGTCATACCCCTAATCGGTTTCTACGCGACATCGCACCGGAACGCTAAATCGCTTAGCGGAAGTTCTTTGTCGGTAGGGTGCTAACTAGCCACGGCTAAAGCCTCCCACTAGACGAAAAGCCTATATGCCATGGATAAAGATAACATATACTGAAAACATAAATACTAGAAAAATAAAAATGCGCAAAGGCGGTCTTATCGCTTTAAGCGAACCTATATATTGAGCCTTCTTTAATCTTTACAGTCAACACAGATCTTCCGTAGTGTACACTCTACGCTCAATATTAGGTGGATCATAATCATTGAAACTTGTATAGTAGCTATACCCATAGCTCCTTAAGCTTTTTAGCTTTCTACTAGCTGACCCGCGCAACTTCGTCTGCATCAAATTCTTTTGATATATTAAAAAAACCTAGAAACTAATTGCAGCGCTGCCTACCAGGTGGACTGTTTTATTTCCAAAAGATGTTACTCGCGGCCGTACGTGTTATTCTATACCCGTCCCAACTTCTAAGCGACAGGTTCAATTAGAATATTTTAAAAATGAATTTGCTGGCATATAAACAAACTTAATATTTATGTTACTTTATTTCTTTCGCATTTATAAAATTAGTATTTAGTAGGATGATACGCATGCATTCGATCGTTGTCACATATGCTTTGCGACTTTGCTGTTATCTGTGAAGAGTTATCCGTTAGAAGTATTAGTCATTTATCTCCGACAATATTTATCAGATCTTCGTTAAAATTAGACAGAAAATGCTTGATAGTATACACTTTCAAAAATAAAAAGAATTTTAAAAATCGGTCGAAATTTAACGGAGCTATGAAGTAAAATTGACAATAAATTTCATCCCATTTCCCAGAGAAATCTTACTGTTTATCGGGATAAAAAGTATTCTATATGTTGACCCGGTATACCAGCTACCACTATGCCAAATTTTATTTAAATCCGTTCAGTAGTTTTCACGTGATGCCCGGACAGACAGACAGACAGACAAAATTTCAATAAAAATCTGTTTTGGACTCAGTGTCGATTATAAAGCATCCCCCGGTCAAAATTTCCAAAATATACTAAATGTACAGAAATCGTCCAGTTACAGTTTTATTATGAGTATAGATGGTGAAAGATATAAAACCTGGTACCACCACTCAATAGCAACAAAATAAAAGCATCATTATAATAAAAATGATAATACATTATCCCATGGATTTCAGTAGATTTCAGCCAACAAAAATGTTATTTATTGATATCCATTCAAACCTGACGAAGCTTTTATATCCTGTACGTATTCATTCGTTATTTGTTGTATAAATAAAAACGGTTTTATTTTAACTATAAATGTGTCTGCACATAGTAGCCATGAATATTTTCGTACGAATGGATGTATGTTATCGATAAAAAGATGCTTGATCTATCTTCGTTATTGAGTTTTTTTTTATTAATAAAAGTACCGTACCCCATCATGTTTAACCTATTAACCTCCCACTTCTAGGCACATGTCTCCCTCTCTCCTATTGTAGACTAACGTACCTGCTCCTTGTACAGAGACAAAATTTCCTCCAAATACTCCGTGGTCGTAATATTTTTTTTTATTAACATCCAGAAGTTACCTTAGGTACATCTAATCCATAAATAGTCTAGCCTAGTCCTATCAAATCACTAAAATATTCACAATTAATTTAATACAAAAAAATTGCAAACGTCTGACAGTTCGTAACGGCACTACTTCCGGTTAGGAAGGGAGATTCTACCGAGAAGAAGCGGCAAGAAAGTCAGCAGTTACGCAATATTTCAATTGTTAAAAAAAAAGTAAAACCCATTCTCATATAATCGTCACAGGACAAAACGATGCGTTACTTGATAACATTTTTTAGAAGCTGCGAAGCATTCCGCCATTTCCAAATTTGTATTCGCATAAAGTAATAGTAATTTACACCTCTGTTCAAATATCGTCAAATTTACTCACATGTATTACCAATTACCTAATTACCAGTGGTTATATTCAGTACGTACTGTCGGCCGGTCTGTAGAAGATAGATTGTTACGTGTAGCGGTAAGTATTCTTGGTAGAGCCCTCTTTGCCAGGACGGGAAAGTGATTGTTGCGAATATAAATTTAATACTAGCAACATTGTTGTACCTGGTTGGAGAAGTTTTTACAAGGGGTCCCTGATAGAAGTGACAGTGGAGTGTAAGTCCTACCAAAGACCTAGGTATGGTAGAAGCCTAGAAGGCGAGAAAACATGTTGAAATAATATCGTGATGATAATATGAGAAAGTTGTCTAGGAGCAAGTCGCTCCACTCTCATAAAACAGAGTAATGTTTTTTTATGAAAATGAAGCTTAATTTGCTATACTCCGCGAAACGCAGGAGAATCTGTGTGGACTTTCCAATGATTCCTTGTAAGTCCACACAGATTCCTGTGAATGCTCCAGTTTCGGAGCAAAACGTACGTAGAGGGTACATTGCCGAAGATCTGTGTGGTGGGGAGTATAAGGATTGAAGAAATTATAAATTACACCAAACAGATTCACCTGCTTTGCGCGAAATATAGCAAATTAATCTTCATAATATATCATGGAATTCCGCAAAGAAACGCGTGCTTCTATCCAATAGAATAATGATTGTTAAATTGTAAAATGCTGATGTTGAATAAGAGCAACTGCTGAGTTTCTTGCCAGCTTCTTCTCGGTAGAATATGTCTTTCGAACCGATGGCAGACAGACTTTATGATACAAAGTTGCTTAAATATGTCTTATAGGAAGATCTAATAGAAAAGGAGTTTTTTTTTTTATTTTAATGTTTCTATGTAAGTTTAATTGAAACTTCTGATAGTGCTGATTCCTTAGCTTTGATCTTTAAACCACGTACGTCCATTGGTAATCTCTTGCTCAGAATGTCCAGGGCGTGAAACAAAACGGGTACGTTTTAACAAATCGTTGGTGTTTAACTGCTATTCGTTTAACACGGAAGTTAATTCATAAAACAGTTATTAACATATTCATTTATATCCTTATTATAAAGCCATTAAGGAACTTGTTATTATAGGAAGCTTTATTGCCGAGTTCTAATAAAACAAATAAAAAGGATATTATTTTGATAATAAAATCCAAAATGGCTGTCCGTCGGGCCCCCAATAAATCAGCCCGATCACTTCCAATAGAGCATAAAAGTAGTAACCGTGATAAATTTCACCTTACAAATTTTATTGTCTTACCGTTGATATACTGTGCGCAAGTCTAAAGATATAAAATATTCTACGTCTTAAAAACTATACTGAAAAAATTGCTTAAAATTAAATGTCAGGATATTTTGGGCTCTAGTGATCTTAGCCGATAAAATTATTAATACGAACTACGAGCATTACATGATGGTACTAAATAAAAGCTTCGTACGTGTTTTTTTAAATACTTTATAGGACACCACAGAATATTGTAAACAACAGATTACAAAAATACTCGTACTTAGCTATAGGTAAGTAAAAAAAAGCGTTATTATGGCTAAAGAGCAATGTGTCTTTAACATAATAATCAAACGTATCAGATACCAATCAATACCAGTTCAATCGCGATTGTAAAAATAAAATGAGTCATGGTAGGACCTCTAGCAGATGTGAAAGCAGTGAAACACATAGACTATTTTTACAAAAAATATGGCATCATCAGACAATATATATTAAAAAATACATAGCAATAAGTACGTAGATGTTAAAATTTTCATTTAAAATAAAAAAAATATACGAGTGTGTTGACTTAATACTCAATTAATCAATCAGTTACTTCTGCTGTTTGCTTGCCTCTCTAAAACGCCATATGAGATATTTCACAGTAAAAATGAACCCAAATTTTGCAGTGAAAATATATTAGATACTTACACGAACGTCGATGCAGACGGTCTGCATTGAAATGCTTGCCACCTGCAAACGTTTTAAAATATTTGCACGTAAATGTGTATCGTTTCTTTTCTTATATCAACGTGCCTTCCCTTAAATTTGGGTCTGACAGTTTATACCTTACTTCCTTCGACCGTGGTAAGAATCACGAGCGGCATAAACAAACATTTGACTGACAACTCTTTAACTAAAACACAAACGATAATCACCTTTAACATACATGAAACAAAGTAAATACCCATTTTATGTGGCCGCAAAATTAAGTTTGTAACAAATGCGTCGATTAAGTAGTCAACACTGAAAAGCAATAAAAAGTGAACACAACTTTAGAATAAATTCAATTTAATTGAAAATGCAGCTCTTGGTTACTGAATTCATTATCAATTTAGGTAAGTTAGGTTTGTCAACCGATTTCCAAAAGCTAGATGCTATTTGGAAATCGGTCTACAATGCTGTGAAAGTCAGTCATAATAGTTTTTTTTTTAAATTCTGTGTAGCTATTAAACCTTATGACTTAAACATCGTAACGCGGGCTTATTAGCGAGCTTCGGAATGAGGCTATGCCAGGACTAAGAAGCGAAGGGATCGTCGGCCCGAGGGCACCTCATACTGTGAGGCCAAACCTAAGCTCAGGCGACGGTAGGAGTGACATGGTTTCGGACGGTGATTAGTCCGCATTCCTCCTAGGCCGTGGTGTGAGCCCATGTCTGGATGACGTCAGAAGTCCTCGTACCTGGACCTCGTTTTCGCCGGCAAAGGCGCTGTGCAGAGGTTAATTGCGAGGCCTGTTATCTACCCTTCTCAGTTGTTCATCTGATCATAAGTGGTAAAGGATATTTTTAGGCTTTTTTTTGTTGAGAGTTGCGCTATGATTGGGCAAGTAAAAAGCAACTATGAAAGGTTTGTGGGGTCGGCGGGAAAATGTTTCTTTGTACCACTATTAGTATCTTTCATAGTACACACCTTTCGTAGTTGCGTTTTACTCGCCCAACCTTAGCGTCACTCTCAAAAAGTGGAGGCCTTAAAATATCCTTCACGACTCTGATGATCATCAGCATCAACAATCCATCACTGGCTCACTGCAGAGCACGGAACTTCTCTCAGAATGAGAAGGGTTAAGTCCGTAGTCTAACACGCTGCCCTAGTGCGTCTTTGAGAACGTTATGGAGAACTTGAGCCCTTCTCAAGTGATAATCTTTTATCAACGTCGCAATTGTTTTTTAACATCCAATCATCTTATTTTGGCGATGCTATTCAAAATCTCCATTAAAAATAGGAAGATGATGATGGTGATGATTCTAGAATACGAAATAAAACAAGGCGTGGTCTACACTTAATTAAATAAATTATAGCAAAAATGACACTATAAGTAGAAGTGTCTTGGCAAGGTTTTTATACCATTGTGTTGTCGACATTCCTTGGCAGTACTCGTACAATTTTAATTAAGTACTTAACTTATAACTGACTTGTAGAGGCAAGGATTAAAATGCAATTTAAACGAAACATTATCATCGCTTTTCATCACGATTTTAATAGTAGTTTTTTTTTGCGGTAAAGCTCGTCAAATTCAAATTCAAATTCATTTATTTCAAGTAGGCCTACTTTATAAGCATTTTTGAAACGTCAAGTATGTATGTTTGTAGTGACTCTACCACCGGTTTGGAAAGATTCTACCGAGAAGAGCCGGCAAGAAACTCAGTAGTTGCTCTCCAACATCAACATTTCCAATCATTTTGCTATCTTGCGGGAGATGAGAGCGAGGCTGGCTGCTTCCAATCTACCTTGTCATTGAGGAATCCGTCCGCCGGAGTACTAACGCTATGCTTATTTCTGCCGCCAACATTGTTGCAATGCTGTCGTAGTTGCCGCTGTATTTATACGCACATGTGGCTTAACATTTACGCCTCAGGTTAAGGGACACAGGGCGGCATGTTGCAGGACGTATTCCTTACATGCCCAGCACGTTGCCATTACGTGGGCCATCTGCTTGGTCTGTCTATTACACTAAAAAAAAAAAATTGCCAAACGCAAGCCTATCTTAACCATTGACGACCTCCCAGGCGAAGCGTTAAGCGCTGGGCTCGTTATTAAATTTTCGCCGTTCATGTTGAGTGCACATTTTATCATTCCAGATTCCAAGTACTATCTCTAAGGCAATTGGAAACAACTTCGGCGTGATAGGGTGACCATGGTTTAAAAGGAAATTCCTCTTCTTTTTTTCGGTTGACTCGTGCCGTGCTTTTTGAGTAAAAGATTTCGTATGCGCTCCACTTGTATTCCTTGATTATGGAGTGCTTTTCAGATTTATTCTTGTTCCAAGGATTTAGCTATTCAAACATTTTCAATTCTGAAATTAACACTGCCAGCAGGGCAGGAGATAAAAATTATTTCCCCTGATTATATCCTGTGACAGGGGATATAATTAACGTATCCACCTGCTAAATCACTGGCACTTGGAATAGGAGAAGTTTACCCCCGTTTATTAATACATTAATACAATAGTAAATATATTGTAGTAGGTACCCGGTTGTAGACTCTGCACAATATAGAAGTTGCATAAAAAAAAAAACCACAATGCTATCCACGTAGCAAATTTGAGTACCGACCTAGAACAGTCTTCGATCCTAATGTCGAAGGAACAAAGGAAGGAACACAATAAAAAAAAAATATACATATATACCATTTACACTTGAGCGGCAGTGATCTGAGAGTTGATAAAGCTGTGGGAGAACATATAACATAGATTTTTATCCTTTCCCCGGGGTGATAATTGTCTCCTGCCCATGCTAGCAGCATTTGAACCCGGGAACATTTGTAACCAACAGCGCTCTTCAAAAGAGGGAGTGATGCTACGGAATGGCAGCGTGCATATAATCAATATAATGTACCACATTTTACTTACTGCATATCGAAAACCACATACGTTTCGCATCGATCCTTTAAACTCAACACGTGCTCGTCCGTATGCAGGTATCATAATACAATCATGCGTTTAATAAGACAATTCGCGTTCAGAGCACAGCGGGTCGAGTGGAGGCCGTATCTAATGATGAGAGTATAAGTGTCACTATTGTCCACTGACTTATATGTACGACTTGTACGTCGCGTAAATGAAGTAAATAGGGAGCAGTTTACACTGCGACAGTCGTGTGCAGCTAGCGAAGCTGGGAGCTAGGAGATAATAATTTCATCCCCCTATTATATCCACTGACAAGGGACAAAAAATTCCTGCCCATTTGCAAAAGTACTGCTTATTACATGTATATAATTTTTAAATTATTTGAGGCCCTGCCGTGCGAGTTGATAAAACTGGGAGAAGATAAACATTATGTCCTATCCCCGTAGAACACTGTCTCCTGCCTAAGCTAGCCGAGCTGGTGTATAAAAACGGTCGTGTCTGCTAGTCGTCATCTTAATTGTTGAATCTTCTGCTATACATAGGAATACTCCTCGATTATGTACTCGCGTAAATTCTGCTTGGTAGTGTTTTCTGGTGTATTATAACGATCATACATCAGACAACACTAGCTTGTGACGCTAACGCGGTCCTCTGTAAAAATCAAAATTTAAGAAGCAACTGCTGAGTTTCTTGTCAGCTTCCGTCACTATAACTGACATGACACTTCAAAAGTGCTTATATACTAGGTTTCCTTAAAATTAATAAATTTTGTATTTTTTTGTATGTAATTTTATAAAAACTTGACAGTTAAAAAAAACTTAAACTTTTTTTAACCCTGCACACGTCTTCCAGTCGTGACCCATATTGGCAAGGGTTGCTTTGAGTTTTCGTATGTGGAAGTGTAATTTTTACGTAAGCCTTTAAAATTAAACTGTTGTCTGATGTCTGTAGTCTTGGGGTGAGATGGCTAGAGCGTACTTTGACTTTGCTGAGTCTATAATTAGACTCGTCAGTTAGTCGCAATGTAAACGTATCATAAACGTCTCTATTGTCCACTAGACTTATATGTAGTGTTGGTGAATGAGTCCGTGATCGAGGGCTCTAATGGCTGATTATACCGATCTTTGGTTATGGCCCGTCGCATAATTGGCGGTGATTTGTTATTGAATATCAATTCAAGTCCACTTCGATGCGACATGGTTAGGTATGCTTGTTGCGAAATTGTTTTAGGGCGATCTGTGATAATTAGTTTAATTCGTTTTATTTACTGATGGACTGATAACCACTTTTAAAGGGGACACAGATGGGATTATACGTACTTTTTTTAATATACTACAAGTTACCCTTTCACTGCAATCTTAGGGGTATGTTAAACCTTTGTATTAAACCCACACCCCTCAATCGGTTTCGATGATATCGTACTGGAACGCTAAATCACCTGGAGGCCCGTATTTTAATAGGACCAGCCCTACCTATAGTCAAAGACAAAAATATCTTTATTTTTTTGTGTATGTAATGTGCGCATCATAAGTACTATCCTTTAGCAAAGGATAGTACTTATGATGCGCACATTACATGGAAAATGCGTACATGATGATGGTCATAACCATATTTACAAACCTAAAAGTAAAGCTACGAGGGTTCCAAACTTGCCTTGGTCTAAAGAAGCCCACAACAGACTTAGCCGTTAAAGTATAATTGCCATATCCCGCTACAATCTTACTCATCATCGTTTACATAAGGATTTACCACGAAGGGCTAAATTGAAGAGGAGTAAAAAAAAATACATTCAAGTCCACAAAGATAAAACATGTTTTAAATATTCCAGATGAAATATTTTAATCCCAGATGAAAAATTCCAGATTCCAGATAACTCTATGATAATTAGTTTTAGTATAAACTGTCCGGGAGAGTTGTTTAATAACCTATGCACACAGTTATATTATTTGAGTGTGATTTGCGATAATTAGTTTTTGTGTTATAAAGTCTAGTTATAATATTAAATCGTACTTGTATAAAATCATGATTAGTTTTCTAACTATGCAGAATGTTGCATCACGCGAAATACCTAAGGGAGCCTAGATGTCATTGCATCTGTAGATGCATGTCTTAGAACATACTTTAGTATTGTGCAAGGTTTACGTTAAAGGATTCACACCTAACTTATCTCAATCAGTGGCGTGCAAAGGATATTAAGATGATATAGATTAAAGAAAATCGCCAGTAAGAGTTATAAATACTTAAGGGTAGTCTTTTTATAACTCTAACGGGTAATTTTCTTCTTTTTTTATCATCTGCATACCCTGTGCATACCCTCTATGCACGACACTAATCCCAATATCATTACTAACGTTGCCTAACGTATAGTGTTGGCTCTACCTCTGAGTTATGAGCGTTTAAAGCAATTTAAGCACTTGCTTTAACGGCGAAGGAAAACATCGTGAGACAGTAGAATTCTCCATAAGAATATCGTGGAGTAATTAAGAAGCGTGTGAAGTCTAGCAATCCGCACTTCGCCAATGTAGAAGATTACACCATTCTCATTCTTAGAGAAGGCCTATGCCTTGTAGAGGCCTGGTAATAGGTCAACAATGATGATAATGGTAGGAATCGAGTCTGGGATCTTGCTTATGAGAGAGTAAATAAAAACAGTTAAAATTTAACAATGTAATAACGCATTAATTAACTGTTCAGTTTCAATCGGGTTTATCGACCCGATATCGATAAATTAACAAAAAAACATCGATGGAGAAATCTAGAATAACGAAGCGAGCCTCGTAACACCATAACTCCTAAAGGGTTCCGAGAAGACATCGGAACAATTCGACGGCTAAAAAACAATTAAATCGTAATTAAAGTCCGTATTCAGAGAGTCGGCATGCGTCTGCGCATTACGGCGCATTCGGATGTAGAGATGTGACTGCCTAATATCGATTAAATTTTATTTCTTTATTTAATTTTATTTGATTGGTTCGGAAAACTTACAGCTTATAATTTTTTTATAAGCTGTTTGTCGAGAAGAAAATGTAATGTAGTAGAGTATAGCCAATTAGAAGTTTTTACAGATAAAACTTGCATAAAAAGAATAAATCTTCTATATAATATACAGATTGAAGCAATTCAGCGATATCACTATGATATATGTAGGTAAGCTATTAATAAACCGTCATAACAATTAATAATAGACTGCTTTCTAATAAGGATTACCCAAATAAATCGGAGATAGACTGATGTATTGATTTACCAATTCCATCATCTTGCGCGGCTTCGCTGCTATTTATTTGAATGGTAGTTTAGTAAGGGTAAAAATAGCAAGTATTTATTAAAAACGTCAATTACGGAATTAGTAGTGAATAATTCTTAGTTTACAGAAATAAGGCCGACCACTTATTTTATTACAATATTAGAAAAAGAAAAAGGTTATTCTCCTCTTTGCAAAAGTTATTCATATCGATTTTTTTTATCGAAGTTTCCTAAACAATCACATTAAAACAATCAACGTCTAAATTGTGGCTAGTGTAATTAAAATCCTTAGAGTCTCTTAAGTTACTCAATAATTTATACAGAGTCCTACTTAACTGAGGTTATTTTATGCAAGTGCCACATGATTTCATGTAAATTTTGAGTGCAACCGTGTAAACGCGTTAACTTATTAGATATTTCGCAAACTGTGATCTTTTATGGGAAGGTAAGTTTCACAGATACGCTTCGATTTGCGCAAGATTAACTCCAAATCACTTGACACCGTTTGGCTGATTAAAAATATATATCAAAGTCCATTCAATACGGTTTTGAATGGTCGATAAAAGTCGACATTCGAGGCGTGGCAATTCCGCTTTTAAAAACATCGTAAATCTTTTTCGCTGAAAATGAGTATAACTAGCGGGGGTTTGTTACTTCGTCTGCACTGCGTAAATAAATCATCACATTTTGTCCTATTAGGATAGAATTTAGATTTAGTCAATCTTTTTTAGACAGTGTATAAAAAGCAGGCGATTCTTGGACCAATACGATGAAGAACAAGCTTAATTTACTTTACCAATCCACAAGGTCCAACTTCTAACTTCTTTACACGCCTACGGACGTCCCGGTTCGAACCTTGGGGTTTAGGGCAAGATTTTAATGCTCGTAGCCAGCTGCAAGACTTGTCATGGTCGATGGTAGCAAGCTAAACCGATCAGGGGTGCCATTTTAAACTGCCCATCACTTACCACCAGGTAAGATTGCAGTCAACGCTACACCGCATATCTCTTAAAACGCGCTTTTTACAAAAGTTTTGCTGTGCGCAGGAGATATTGACTCAACTGTTCGTATAACATATTACGTTGTACGTTTTGAAAACTCTGGAAAATAATTGGATCGACTTTCGAATAAAATGTTATCATTGTAATTGTATTGGCTCTCCAATAAAATTTTGCATAATTTTAATATAACTAGGAAGAGTTGAAGTTAAAATTGTCGATATCGATACGGATTACTTGAACTATCTGTACATGACTACTGGATATACCATCTTTAGGGAACAATGTTCAGCAGTTTGAAACAATCACATCTTCATTAATTACCGGAGGAATTTTTCTGTGATAGCGCTTCTCGAAAAGGTAGTATAAGTTAAGAGAGAAAAGCGAACTTGCCCATACAAAAACATGTCGAATTTAAATGTTCTCCATACACAGTGTCTGGGTACTTGGTAATCTTGATATGATTTCATAATTCTTCCCTTTTTTGGATATCGAAGAAAGTTTAATAATATAAATTATATTCTCTTCATTTGTTTTGTTAAGTGGAATGCGTCTGGCGTTTATATTGCGTAATCGAGAAAATGAAATGTTTTCATACTTAACTTATAGCGTCTCCACTGTAAAGTCCGTTCCGATATAAATATCGGACGGCAATCCAGTATCGGTACAGGGACAAAAGTTTTACAAGTAGGTAAAAAATTAAACGCCAAGGGGTTGAGTGGGGTTTCAAAGTATACGTGCTGGAATTACTAGAGAAAGAAGTCGAAATCCGAAATCTTCAGATTACCTATTGAATTCAGTAGAAGAACTATTGAATTCAATCCTTTAGCTACAGTGAATAAAGATTGAAAAGAAAAAGGATAGCACTATTAAATTTATTCTGCTACCTAAATATTGTGGGTTAGATTAATTAATTTCACTGACGTGGTTAAACCAAACCATACAAATAATATTTAATTGAAGTTAATCGAACCGATTTGGTGGAAAATTGAAAACTAGCTTTGTAAGTAGACGAATATAAAGGCATATATTTCATCCGGGAATAACCGAATTCCACGAAACCAAGTCGTGGGTAAACGGTGAGGTATAATAAAATTTCAAAAGCGTGCATGTTTGTTTGTCCTTCTCCACCGCGTAACAGAGCATCGGATTTTCATTTAGACATGGCTGAGAGTGACAAGGGTTTTGGTCCTGAAAAAGATGCACAATTCATACGTGATTGATCTAAGGTGCAACATCTAAATGTCTGGAAGGATTTTGATGAAACTTAGTATTAAGGTTTAATTGAACTATTCACAGGGTAATCTTGTTTGCGATAAATTTACTTATTGTAAGTGACAGTATATTTGTTGCGAAGGTACTTCTTTCACGAGGTAGGGAATGAGAGGTTTAAAATTCACGGGCGAAGCCGTGAGAACCGTGAATTAGAACAATGTTACTTATTTTCAAATTATTATCAACTCCTGTTTTTAAAGTAATTCAAGCTTAGATCAACTCATTTCAATTTCAATTAAACAATCTTTCGATGGTTTACTTTTGATATTCAATTCGAAAGTTAATTTACTATTTAATTGACTTTTATTTAAATATAACTAATTGATTAATTCACTCAATCTTATAGAAACCAATTAAAAAGAGAGTCACGTTACCTTTACGTGATAATTTTTATGAGTTCGAAAAAATATAAACATTTTAATCGCTCTCAGACGGTACCGACTGTTTGTATGTGATAATGAAGATTCGGTCGACTGGTCGCTCAATTGGTCGCTCGATTTTTTCCATGCCTGCGACTTGTTATAATTTAACAGTAATTAACACTCACAACAACACATTAATTTAGTTTCGAGTAAACAAATGGGGACATGCTGCGCGGTTCTTCAATTAGTATGGATTCTTTTATATAATCAATGTTTTTTCCCGAGACGATGATTGCTTGCTGGGTGATTATGACTGACCTCTGGAATATTATTAACAGTTATTCGCATTACCATAAGGTTCGAAATTGGATGTTTAATTATCTGTGATAAAAAAAATGTTAACGAATATAGACAGAATACTATATAAAGAACTTAATGACTATAATGCAATGTATTACTTAATGCAACGGTACTCATTCAATCGTAAATAAAGACATAATAGCGGTAATTGAAACCAAATAGGAACACGCAAACGTTTAACATAGGTATTAAGTTTTTTTACGAAAACGATTAAATGTAACAATTTTAAACGCTGTTACCGAATCATGTGATTAACATTTAATTATCTTTTTGTTTCAGGCCTAATAAGCGGTAGAATGAGATCAGGAGACCTGAAGCAGTGCAGTCTGAAAAAGTACGATGACAAAAGTGCGCTCTAACAACATAATGACGATGAAAAAGAAAATAGAGACACTCAGATTAGAGTTAACCTGACAAATGTTGCTATCAGTGGTGCGAAAACTGTTGTGATTAAACTTTTTAGTGATAGTGATGTTAATAAAACTGGTAATATTCTAGTGTAGTGGGACTAGGTGATGCTACAGTAGGAGTCTGAATAATGCCTGATCGGGAGTCAGTAGGGGGTCCTGGGACTGCGGGCAGCGCTGGATTTCTACCACTACAGTTTCCGTCTGCGTTCGCCGCTTTTCATGCGGCAACCCCTCCTGGAGTACCAGCTTCGGCCATGCATCACGCCACACACTACCATCATCATGCACAGTAAGTTTTATTTTTTAATTTCAACCATTTTTTTGTCTTCTAATTTGTTTGGTTGGTTTTGTTTTATAAAGGCCTACCCACATTCAATGACAGCAAGAAAACTGTGGCCAGAGGAGACAATAATGATTCCTCTCTCGATGACAGTCTTAGCTACTGCTTATTGTATGCAGTTGTACGTAATGTAACATTACAGAGGCATATTCGCCCAGTGAATCATCTCTTAAAATAAAGATAAAAAAGATCAGTTATTGTTAGTAAAGTGATAGAGTCTGGAAAGCACGCCTGTGTAAAATGCGCTAATTCACTAAAATGTATGGGGATAACAGTATCTATATCATAAGAAGACGAAAGGTTATAACAGATAGATAATTAGGCGTTGGGGCTTATCGTGCGTTTATCTATACCAATCTTGTTCGTTAACTCGAATAGCCTTTGGATGGCTGCGTTTATAGGGAGGGCCTACACGAGCCTATCTATTTTTAAACTATTCCATATTTTTATGTCTCTCAATATAAGATAGACCACCACTATAGAGTGGGTATGTGTTGTAGGTAAAAGCTTTTTAAGGGATAACATTACAGTCTGTTAATAAACATTGTTGGTACATAGTTTTCTTACGAGTTAATATTATGAATACAAAGATTATTATCATTTCAATGAGCTCATAAATATCTATATTTAATGTGCAAAACTTGCCTAGAAAAATAAAACTTTTTAGCTTCTTACTCACTTTTTAATTCGAACCGGCAATCATATTAAGTGCTATCTGCTGTACATTAGCTTATTGGTGTTTAAATAGCTTGTTTTTTGCCATAATTTGTTAAAGTTATTACCAAATTGGCGGAGTAGGTATTTTGGTATCGAATGAATTCATCTATATGCAATTAGATTATATACGCCTGCAATGCAAGTCAAGTGTCCTTTAGTATTACGACCGTTTCATGCACTCGGCTCGTTCCAAAACGCCAGGTCTCTTTATCGGACTAGTCCATAAAATAGAGTGGTTCATTAAGCATTTGGCCCTTTACATGCTGCGAGGCTTTTTATTGCATAACTGTATCAGCTACCTTTTCATGTTCTATTAATATTATACACCAAACTTTGTTGTGTAAACTATATCGTATCGGCAGTATTTGTTACGGACAATAAACTTAAAATTTATGCTCCCCGCACTCTCATTAATATTATAGTTAACTACTCCGATGGATTTTCAATATACTATGCTGCAGATGGTTGGCTAGGCAAAAAGTTTATACTGGGTCGAATGCAGGTAAAATCTTAAGATATAGATAAGGGTTTCCATAAAACTTCAGACCTACGGCTTAGATCGTAAAATGTTCACGTGAGACAAGGTGTTATTTAATGGTAATTTATTGCAACAACGGACGTGCCAGTCTGAATTAACAACATTAATCTCCTCTAACCGGACATAATGGCCGTACAAAAAAAGGATCGATCCTGATCCCTAACAAATGACAAACAGGAAGTCATCAAAGGAATTGAGACGTTTACAATATTAGGGCGGACTTTAATAAAAGCAGGATGGTCCATTTCAACAAATGAGTTACTTGCCGCAGTCAAAGGATATGCGATGTATGAAGAGGCAGAGTTGCCTCGGCCGACTGAAATGATTAATGTTCCCACTGTCTCGCATATACCTCGTGGAATGCTTCATGGAGTAAAATTTTCAACTCAAATTTACTAAACACTTACGAATTTACCAATCTGATTAATGGCACGTTAAAGCATTCATGTGTATGCCCGGACTACAATACTTTTACTTTATTACTACAGTTTCCGGAAAAAATAGAGCCTTTGTTCGTACAGTAAAGTGAGTAGAGTTAAATGAAGAAGTCTCTTAAATCATGCCTGAGAAGATGGATGCAGCCCACTGTTTAATTTATATACGCTCTTAAAAGAGAAGCCTGTTTAATAAACCCGTTTCTTCGGCAATTATAAGTTAACATATTTATAAAATCAGAGTATATTATACAGGGATGATTGATGGTGATGGTTTTGGAATTCCTCTATCTCCCTCTGAAGTCCAGTGTACCTTCGGTTTGGGGAGTTTGACGCCGGAAGCGGGGCCGAGTGTGCCCATTAACGACTGCACGCTGCCTCATTTAACCCGCTGCTGCGATAATTGCCACCACGTGTTTATTTCCAAGCGTTCTAATTATATCACGCACAATGGGTTGGACACGATCGGTTATTTTGGCTCCGTGCGCCTCGTCAAAGTCGATTTCGTCCCGGCACAAAAGAGGTGTTGCGAGTCGGCTGTCGTTTGATCCATTAACTAGATCTTTGAGCTGATGGATCAACATCGCGTGCCACCTCGCCTATTAATTCATAAAACCTTTTTAGTTTCGCATCAGTTGTTGCTTTGTGCTTTGGTATTAAATGTCTTTTTCACTAGATGTGTTAACTTTAATGGGGAGTCAAATAACGATTTTCAAAGTAGCTATTTTTGTTAAATTAACTTACTTAGTGAGAATTTTGTCATTTATTCATTGTTGAACATTTTGAACTTACGTTTTAAGTATACTATACTTATATGTATACTTACTACTTACTACTTCACTAAGTATGTAGAGTAATGGAACTATACATAGATATAAAATCAGAGCATAATATAGTATTCACAGCTTTATTTATGTTTGAAAATGTTTTACTGCGTGTGTAATACAAACCGGTCTTAAATTTATCGATGGATAGAATCGATAAAACCAAAACAGTTACAAAAATAAAATGTTTCAATACGACTGTGTTTCGATGAAGATGATAAAGAAATTAAATACTTTGTACTTATACTTTGTACAATACTTTGTTGTGTTGTTTATTATGAGCATCGTATTTTATTTTAATTTGTTTTTATAGAATGCTGATAAAAGTGCAACATTGTAGTCTCTATAATAAAATTATTGCGTTATTTAAATACAAGTGAGGTGTGTACCAAAAATTATTACTTCTACTTGACCAAAAGCAAGGTCATTTAGATATTTAGTTAGGTACTAAAAACCATAATGTTATTATAACTTTTTTCAATATCATTATTGAAAGTTATATAACACGCGCCACTTAGACAGACAGCACAAATAATATTTGGGCTAATCGCTTTTACATCATCGCATTGCATCGTTGACCTCCCACTTTAACTAAAAATAATCTGAAACTATTTGTTCTTCAGTTAGGATTATTGTATTTAAAGACTAACAGATGGTTTCAAACTTTATCGATGTTGCATAAGATATTGAAACTTATATAGATTGTATCTAAAACAGACGAGTTTATTAAAATTGTACTTTTTAACCTTGTTTTCCTTCTTTGGCTTGCTTTCTTTGACAAACCAAATTGTACTCTCTGGCTCTATGTGTATATCTCTGTAACTACATTTCTCTTTGGTGTAAAATAAAAGTGTATTCATTCATTCATTTACACTTTGTCAATTTGTCCTCACATCTATTCGTCTGCCTGTTTTTAAAAAACCCCTATAACTTTTGTAGATTTTAAGTGAAGTAGCTTATGTCAAAAAATTGCTTATCTGGTTCCAAGTTTTAATAAATTTTTCGCTTCTAAGTTTTCGATCATGTTAAAATTGCAAATATAGGACAAAATCCATAATTATTGGTAGTATTGAGGATAAGGGGTTTTAAATTACTTTTATGTTGTCATGAGCACTTTTTTCAAATTCACAATATTCAGTCGGTGTTCACCTTTCAAGGATTGCAGTATTCTAAACTATATTGTACAAAATTGTAGAGTCGATCCAATAAAGTTACATTGTCGAATCCAAAGCAATTTAAACCGAACTGAAGAGCTTGTTTCAGGTAGGGTTGCCAAGTAAGCAAAAATAAGATCAAGTGAAATAGTTAAGATAGATTAAAACGCTTATATTTTTGAGAAATTAACAGCCGATTCATCTCATGACCTATCAAGAAATAGCTTTATTAAAAAAACAAATATTTAAAAGTTTGTATAATACGCTCTGGCGCAAAAAAGCTTATGATATAATTTTCTCCACTATTTCGTTCTTCTTATCCTGAGGGTGTTTTTAGGTATTGGGTTTACCCAAAAACCACGAGTTAAAAAAATATTTGTGAGATGGTGATAACAAAAAAAAAACACCCGGCTAAGTTTGTTGTGGGCTTCTTCTTAGACCAGGACGCGTTTGGAACCCTCGTAGCTTTAGTTTTAAGTTTACGAATGTGGTTATCGCCAATTATAACCGAATTAATAAATTATTTTTGTACTATAGAGGTTATAATATATGTTTAATTTTGCCCAAACTGTGGTTGGAGATAGAGGAGAGAACTCCTCAGCGGACAGCAGCAAACCCCTCATTGAAGGCTTAGCGATACTGAATACTTTATTTTTTTTTAGAACTACAATTTAATGCCACATTAACAAAAAAAATCAAACGCAGGCGAAGTCGCGGGCAACAGCTAGTAGTTAAAGACTTCAATGTTATAGTAAACAAGGGAAATTTTTTATATTTTTTACCACCACTATTTTGCTGTCACTGTTTCTTTCCTTCCTCTATATGTTGCCTGGAGGAGATCGCTGTGATAAGGCTGCCACTACACCCTTACTGAGTTTATAAGTTGTTTTTGTATTATGTTTAGTTTTGGTGTGTCATACAGAATTTTTTTATTATTATATATAGCCGGATTTCTTCTCTCCGAAAGTAGCAACCCTAGGAGTATCCATCTATTTATAAACGGTTATGACAATAGCTTCCCCGTAACAGGATGAAGGGAATGACCAATTTATGACCGGAACTGGTTTATGGGACGATTGACCGATTGGCTCCTTTTTTATTAAGGGATGGGGGTTTCCAGATTGGGCCTGATGGTCAGACCTTTAAATGCTTCGATAACAGGAAGCTGGGATTGTTATCGGTTATTATTCTGAAATTATTAACTTCGATAGGTAGAATAACTATAATGCAACAAAACACAAAGAGCCAATGCAACGAAAAACTAAGAGAAAAATACATAGTGTTAGGGTGCAAAGGCGGCCACTTAAAGTTATCTTTTACAGGTGAGTGAGCTGTGAGTAAAACGGACAGTGGATGGTGCACTAAGTAAAGACACAAAATAAACCTACATAAATAAATACACATACCTAATGTCAATATAAAATACACAAATATAAACATATTTTGTAATAAACTTACCCATCACTTTATACTTAAGTAGGTAAGCATTGACTTGATATCTGATACCTGATATTACTCACTTAAGATCATGACATTAACGGACTCGATTATTGTTTGCAACTTTAATTTTCTATATATATTTTTTGCAAGTTTTGATGCACACTAGGAGACACACATCATAAATTAAATTTTATGTAAGAAAAATGCGCGTACGAAACCGAGAGCAACAGCTAGTGTTGACCATAATTTTACATTACAGTTACACAAATAGACGACGTTTACTGCATTTCCCACAGGTCGTCTGTCCAATAATTATTCTTGGAAATGCAAAAACTGACCGAAGGGAATTTAACACGTTTCATTTCGAGTGATTTATATGTTTGTCTTGAAGGCACGTCTGTTTCTACTAAAGGTACGAGTATTATTAAAAGCATAAAAGCAATGGAATGAGTAGGTGTAGTTATCCTTTTTTCGGCCTTTGATGACTTGTATGATGAGAAGTGATAGGAATAGGTAGAGTAATATCAGTCTAAGCTTTGAAGAACACAGGCAGAAGTGGAGACTTCCAGACTTCATTTTTTTTTCAAGACATCTGCGATACATCGCTAAAATAAATTTTAAATGTTAAAGCAGAAAAAGGAACCAAATATCTAAAAATTCTAATTCTCATTTTGCTTATGATTATTGTCAAAAAATCAAAAGAAACTTTATTTGTATAAAGTTTCCAATAAATTCATACCTCTATTACTCTATTAATAGTACTTTTTACTTGAGTGATGTCGAACGAACGAATTCGTTGAAGAAATTAAGAGTCGTAAAGAAGTCTCAAAGTTTAGGTAAATATGCTCTACAGTATCCATTCACTGATAATGAACTAGCAGTAAGATACGACAACTTCTGATGACTTATTTCGATCCTCGGTACGCACCACTAACTTTTCAAAGTTGTGTACGTTTTAAGCAATTATATTATATCACCTACACAAAATGCATTGTAACGGCCGATTGGCCGAAGGCGCAGTGGGCAGCGACTCTGCTTCCTGAGTCCAAGGCCGTGAGTTCGATTCCCACTACTGTAAAATGTTTTGTGATGAACATGTATGTTTATCAGTGTATATTATTCATAAAAAAAATCATCAGTCATTTTAGTACCCATTGCATAAGCTACGCTTACTTTTGGGCTAGAAGGCAATTTGTGTATTGTCGTAGTATATTTATGTTAGTATATTTATTGTATCCCAGCACACACCTCTAACTTTTCTAAGTTATGTGCGTTTTAAGTAATTAAAATATCACTTGCTTCAACGGTGAAGGAAAACATTGCGAGGAATCCTGCATGCCTGGGAGTTCTACATACAGTTCTCCAAGGTGTGTGGTGTCCACCAATCCGCACTGGGCCAGCGTGTTAGACCTCGGCCTTCCCCTTCTCATTGTGGGAGGAGACCCGTGTTCTGTAGTGGGCCGGTATTGGGTTGATGTGATGATGATGACGATGATTTATTGTATAGAAAACAAATAGTATAGAAGTGCAACGTTTTCAATGGCGACTGCCTTACCAATGCGCACTTGGCCAGCGTGGTGAACAAATGCCTAAGCCCTAGTCATTCTGAGTGGAGATCCGTGACCTGCAGTGGACTGTATATGGGGCTGATAATGACGAATGATGATGATAACAGTCAGATTTGTCTGATTGTCGTGGATTATGTAAATTGTAAATTGTAAATCATTGTCCTCTGCACTCTACAGCAATCATCGCTAATGCACTTTTTTCGATACAATGCACTTTTCAGTTTTTATTAGTCCATAAAACGTTAACCCGGTAATCTCACCTATTAGTAACTGATGATGCTGTCTATTATTGTAGCGGGTTAACGTGTTATGGGTATGGGAATTATATTAAACCCAACCCCCTAATCGGTTTCTACGCAACATTCTACTGGAACCAAGCACAAGGTAACTAGCCATGACCGAAGCCTGCAGAAAATCCATCAATGCGACAGAGAATCAGGGCCCTGTTAGCTCTTAGCATGCATCACGACACGACACGACATACATGTATTCTTAACCCGTATTTCTCATGCATAAACACGCATTTGAAGCACTATAAAGGCACTTACGGGAACCTTCATCTAACACATGTCCCCACAATGGTTTCTATAGCACAATATCCCATTCTCTCGCCCGCATCCCGATCTCATTGTACGCGCTGTCTTCACAAATCATTGAGGGCGAAATACAAAATGGGACGGTTAAAACAAAAGAATTATCATATTATACGTCGTGTGTGGCAAACTATTGTGTAACATGTGTTGGGAATTAGACGTTTGTGTCTTTATTGGGATTGCGTAGTTGTACGTGTTATTTAATACTAGCTGACCCGTGCAACTTCGTCTGCACCAAACCGGTTATTACCGGAAAACACGAATAAAAAGACATTTTCTAAAAATTATATATCTAATATCCTTGCTAGATCGATTTATCGCCCTCGAAACCCCCTGTATACTAAATTTCATGAAAATCGTTGGAGCCGATTCCGAGATTCCAACTATACATATACAAGAATTGCTCGTTTAAAGATATAAGTTAATAATATAATAAATAGAATTGGTAAAACAAAATTAATATTAAGCTTAATTTGATATATTTATTTATTTTAATTATATTCTTTAATTGCACACAAAAAAAATACAGAAGAAGAATAAAAAAATAGACATAAGCGGCATACAAAAGGCGGCCTTATCGCTATAATTGTTGATAAATAGGAAAATCATCAATCAATAAAAGCCATTAACTGTGCACTGCTGTATTAAAGGTCTCGAGGTTTGTAGCCTGGAAGAAAAGGAGGATTTTATTTCGGCAAAACTAACGGAATTTTTGGAAAACAGAATAAAACAGGAACTCGCAGGCTACTACGTAATATTTATTTATTTATTTATTATCAATATGAATACGGACAAATCCACTTACACATTAGTGTTAGTGGATTTGTCCACTGTTTGTAACAATTACATTATTATTCTTATTATGCTTATGAACTACACTAACAATATGTATTTTTTTTAAATAAGGGGACAAAAAATAGAAAATAGGGAAATACAAATAATAATAAAAATAAATAATGCTAACAACAATAAAAAGAAAACAAACCAAAAAATTTATAAAAATAAAAAAAAAACACATAGATAAATTAAATAAAATCCAAGTAGTAACATTATTTCAGAAAACTGAAGTGACTGGCGTAGTAATTTATTCTAGTCACCTGCAAATATGTCACAGTTAGGAGACTCCACTAAAAGTTCGTTTAAAGCAGACCGTGAGCGTGGTATCGGGGATCTGAGAAGCTTGAGAGGAAAAATAACATAACTACAACCTCGCTTCTTATTTAGCAGCTTGCTTTTAATTACTTAAAGCAAAGCACCCATTATAACATTAATCGGGCCTAACAATAAATAGCAGTTGCGTTTTACGCGCGATTGTTTCCCGCCAGCACTGTGACGCATTTAAAAGTTCTTATTAACTAAAAAGAGAGGAACAATTTATGACCTTTACGCATTTTTCCCTAATACAGTAGCAGCGTTGCAGTGCCTTAATGAAAATGGCTATTTAATACTTTAGTCTTGGCGATAGAAATAAGGATGTTTGAGAACGCGTTGGTTTTTTATTCATTTATTTACCACGTTTAAATAAGCTTTGTTATATACTTAAATTTTACTGGCACGCTACAGTGTAAATAAATACGAAAAAAAAATTTATATATTTTTAAAATTTTCGCCTTAGAATAATAATTAATCATATACGGAATAAAATATTTTTTTACTATTATTATAAATGCAAACGTGTGTTTGTTTGCCCCTCCTTAACGCACTAACTAACAACTTAATTTTTGGCATACCGATGGTCAAAAGAACGGAGACTAACACTAACAGGCTACTTTTTATCTTAAGAGTAGGTACAAGCAGGATTTCATGGGATTTGTAAAAACCGCTAGCTAGTAAAGACAGTGAAAAAAAAATTACGAATCGCTACGACGCCAAAGACGAGTCGCAGTCTTAACCAAGTTATTAATGAGTGTAAAGTAACAGGAAATGAACTAAAAGATATATCGTAAATATTAGAAATTGATAAATCCTCTAATAAATACCTTGTTGAAGCTATTAAAGCGATCTGAAACTTAACACGCACGATTTAATGAGAACTGGACCTGCATCGCAATTGTTTAGCTACTGTGCGCACGCAACGTTGCATGATACGCTTTTTGTTACTCGATTTTTACCCTCAGAGTTTTGTTTCTCGATTTTCAGCTTCCCGATGTTTTGTTTATCGATTTTTATTTGTATCGCGTTCGAGATTATTAGGCTTAAATATGAGCCTCTGTTTCAATTTTGCCGTAATACAGCCTTAATCGCGGCTTCAATTGGTGTTTATTTTGTTGAACTTCAATTGCTTACCTTTAGTTATTTCGTTTTCTTTTTCTTGTTTTAGTATTTGCATATTATGGTATATGGTATTAGGTATTACAGTTGAGGGCTTTTAATACTTTCGTTATTATCTTTAGTATTTTCACTGATGTCTATCAATTATGCTCTAAAATTTAGAACTTCACCATTTATTTTATTTTTATTTAAACAACTTTATTGCATAATAAAAGAAACACACACAGGAACACTTACAATAACATAAATTATATGCAAAAGGCGGCCTTATCACTAAAAGTGATCTCTTCCAGGCTCTTCCTTAACTAATGGAATAAGGTAATTAGAGGCGGGAAATCGCAATTCTATAAAAAAATAATATACATAAATAATTAAATAAAATAACAAATGTAATAATATATATGATTTACCACCATTTTATTTTAGTTTACAGTTTTATACTTTTTTTTTTGGCGTGGTGGAAAAGCTTTATTGCTACGCTTGGGCAGGATGGAGGTTATGTGGGACTCCCCCCCTCCCCTCCCCCTAAAGGGGGTATACCCGAACTAAAAACCACCAAGGCATGCCCCTCTTATTGGCTTTACAGTGTTAATCCTAGTGTAATAATATAATATGAGTTAAGTTATGTACTTTTAGCTACGTACCAAGTTTCTTAACATGGTCTGAGAAACTTTTCTCAAAAATTCTAAATTCAACTATGGTCATTATTACTGTTAAGTGTTTCTATATATCTATTAATAAGTTACAAATCGTCTTGATAGACAAAGTTCGGAATAAGAAAGTCCTACTTTTTCACATGTAGAAATGTTTGAAAAAAACGGCAGTGTTTGTTGGATAACGAAATGAAATAAAAAATGCGGAGAAATCTAATTAGTTTAATTTCAAAAAAATATTATTATTTAGTTTTCTTCTTTACCCCTGCATTACTATTTTGAGCCAGCATACGTAGAATAAAAAAATTAAATCCAATTAACCAATCGTCTGACTATTCCCCATCCCAACGTTATATCTAAAATGGTAAAGTAAATACAGAGTTGTAGAAATGTAAAACAAAACTCTGCTTGTAACACAATACGCTATCAAAGATGCGTTCGGAAAAGCAGCACCTGTGCACGTGTTTACAGAGACAACATCTTTAACATCAAAAACATTTTCTTCAAGTTATGAGGTGATAGCGTTTGATTTAGGGAATTATATTCTTCTAACCATTTTCGGTGATCGTTCTGGAAACCTGGACTTTGACACTTCAGCTCTTCAAAGCGAGCGTATGCTTTCATTTAACATCTTTTGTAGCTTTTTCAGCCACGTTGTTATTCTCCTTCCCACGCCCTTTTGCCTTAAATTTTGTCCTGGATAAACAATTGAAGAAGATCATATTTGGCAGCACTTAAAACTGGTTAATATACTTGATATCACAAGATATCTTCCCACTACTAAGAACTCATAAGTATATCTATTTATTATTTTTTTAACCAAATTCGAAAGAGAAAGCATTATACCTACTTTTATTTTATTCCACTTCAAGATTGCCCTTGACTGCAAATTCACCCGGTTGAAAGTGATGATGCAATTTAATATAGTAGCGTTAGGTAATATGACAGTTATATGAAAACCCATACCCCTAATTGGTTTTTATGCGACATCGTTCCTGAACGCTAAATCGATTAGCGGTACCTCTTTATCGATAACCAGCTGCGACCATAGCCTCCCACTAGAACAGACCAGAGAAAATTCAGAAATTCTAAATTCCTAAATTGCCCCAGTCAGTGAATCTAACTCGGGACCTCCAACTTGAAACCACAACTCTCACCCCTGCGCCAAAGAGGTCGTAAACATTCTTTATGTTTGGAACATTAACAAAACTAAATTCAGTTAGTCACCGGTCAATATAACCTGTATGGTTGCCTGGCAGAAATCGCTTTTCAGGGATACGATAATTTATTTAAAGTATTATTTATACGTTCTTCATTTCCTTCTTTAACTTGGACCAAGCTTGTGAGACTAGTAAACATCGACACGGCAAAGGTTAAAATTATACAAGTTATTGTTGACAAACTACCAGCCTGTGACGAAGGGGTCGCTCCAAGGATTTCCAAAGATGAAAGATATTTATTGAATCATATTCTGATGCCTTATGAAAATCTAAATCACGCCTTATTTCATCAAATTTTTACCTATATTTAAAATATGAAAATTGGGCATAGATTCATTCTTCACTGAATTGATCGGTGGTTTAATGTGTAAGTCTTAAGACTATACTGTAATTTAAAAAAAAAATCAATCGATAGCTTAACAATTCAAGCAAAACATGGAGTTAGTTATTAGAATACTAATTCATTACTTAACATGTGTAATTGACGGCTGAACTCACCAGATTTTTTGTCGGAGATTGCCCGACTAGTTTTAGTAATTTTTCTTATATTACTCATCTAAACATTGAAGGCCGACTGGCGCAGTGGGCAGCGACCCTGCTTTCTGAGTCCAAGGCCGTGGGTTCCATTGGAAAATGTTTGTGTGTCGTGCATGAATGTTTTTCAGGGTCTGGGTGTTTATATGTATATTCTTAGTATTTATGTATATTATTCATAAAAATTTTCATCAGTCATCTTAGTACCCATAACACCAGTAACGCTTACCTTGGGGCTAGATGGCGATGTGTGTATTATCGTAGTATTATTTATTTATTAAAAAAAAAAACTGATGTTGTGAACTTAACTCACAAAAGTTTAAATACCAATTAATTCCTTATAACAACATTTTTTACTAAAAGATGTTATTAGAAAATAATAAACTTACAATGAAAGCAACTAAACTGTCATTTCAGTGTTATAAACGACTTTATTATAAAATTCCCGGTGTTTTACAATCGATGATAAAAAATGTATACACCTTATAATATCAAAAGCACCAATTTAAAAATTATAATGGAAACAGCTGATGTCGGATTTGAAATTATAAATTCATAATGTCAACGTTATTATTTTAATTTCTTACATTAAAATAAAACGATGGTGTACGCCCAATTTCACGACTGTCAATCAATAGTGCACTGTCCAGACTGACCTATAAATAACTGCGTACAAGCTGTTGTCCCTTTGTATCTTGTCACTAATATATTCATGACATTTTGGCGGTGTAAGTATTACGCCATAATATGGGTGTCCAAGGAACTAAAATTTCAGCAACTAAAAACTGAAAGAAGATTGAGCGTTCCGGTACGATCTCGCGTTAAAACCGATTAGGGGTTTTCGTTTAATATCCAAACTGCTATCTCCCTAACAGGTTAGCCCCTTGCCATCTTGGACTGCATCATCACTTACCTCTGAGATTACAGTCAAGGGCTAACTTGTAGGGAAATAAATAAAATGGGCGCTCAAGTCATAAGACTTAATTAATCGAACTTGTAAAATTTAAGTCAATCACAAGCTATAGCAAAGTGACGTTCACCAATCATGACAGGTTGCGTTTATTATGTATCGAATCCCGAATGTCCCGTCATGATATTTCTAACCTAACCTCATTCCATTCGTAAAAAGAGGCTGTTTTTGTCGGTCTTATAATTTTGGAGTAGTATATGGCATGACTTTATCCATTATTTGTTTCTGTTAAAGGTCAAAAGCCTTGCAAGGGCTGACTGGCGGTCGTTAATCCCAGCGTCTCAATAAAAAATACGCCCTAGCGCAGCAACCGGCCGGCTTTTACGACTCATTTGGAGTTTTATAACGCCCCTATACATATAAATATATTTTTGGTAAACACTGTGTCTGGACACCTAAATAAAAGAGGGGAATTTAGGGCTAGAGAACTTGGCTCGTTTGTTTACGCTGGTCTAATTAGTTGGCGCGTTTTTATTGTCCCTTAAACACTGGCTTGCGCTGTCTGGTCATTTCCTGGTTTATGGGTGCGTTGTTTATATTATGTCCCCCCATAAACATTTTTATGGCTATTTAAAGTTATCGATTCGATAAAGCTTTGCATGGTAAATCATTCATATAAGTAAGTCGATCTCGAAAAAAGGACTCCGGTCCGCTACCTTCGTTGGCATAAAATATAGTGCCCTTAACCGCATGAGGAACCATGGATCGTATTAGGATAAAGAAAGTAGATAAAAGCTTCAGCTACGTAGATGTTAAATGAAAATTCAGCAAAGGGTATTGTGGTGAAATATCAATCTTTTCCAAGACTGCTCAAAAAAGGAGTACCTACCTCCTATGTTTTTTTTTTCGTTCTGAGCTTAAATGTAGCGCCATATTTACATGTGAAACTTTGATTTTTTTTTTATTATTTTGTACTTGTTTCCTTACGTTGTTATGAAAAAAAATGGACTGGCCTCATTTTTTTTTCAATCTAACGTTGCACTTGCGTTCCACGTTAGATTTTCTCGCTACGAAAGATACGAATAACTAAGTTAACTATTTATCCCTATACCTATATTTATTTTGGTATTATAAAGCTAAAGAGCTTGTGTGTTTGATAGTGAAAATTAGAATTTGATTTGAACTGCCGTTCCTATTTGTAAAATATAATTACACATAACTACAAAAATTAAAATAATATTTACAAAAAATATAAGCCGTCTAACTTTTCTATTGTGGGCATGGTACCCAAAATGCTGGCTCTATTGCCCCTTTGAATTGCTAGACTTAGCCGTTGGGCTAAATGAGCGCCAGTTGAAAAATGTAAATGTAATTTCTCAGTTTGTAAAATTGATTTTAATTGCTCTTTAATTGATATAGGTTAAAGGCTATATATATCATCCAATTTATTAGTGGTTGAACTACGGTTAAAAACAAGAAGACTTAATTCGAAAATTATTAGGTACCTAATGAATAGAACCATTGTTATTCAGTAAACAAAAGACACAAAATGTTACTCAATAATTCATCGTTAGTATGACGTCATCACTGCGTAGAAAGTGGCGAGCTGTTTCGATCTAAAATTACATTTGCATACAGAGTCCGTTGTGAGGACAAGAGAGGTTAATATGTGCGTTGACAGGACAAGGGCGAAACTATCAATATGCAATAGGGATGTAGGCGGAGTTTCACTGTCGACTTGGAAAGTTGCAAAATTATTTTACTTCTAGGTAGCTGTTGCCAGCGACTTCTCGACTTTTTTTTTTTAAAGAACCCCGCAGGAACCCTTTATATTCCCTAGATAAAATGTATCCTACTTACCAATTAATTTCACCAAGATAAGTATATCGGCTTGATAAACTATACTATTATATACTTAACTATACTTAACTTTATTTGCAAAGGTACTTTTTAAAATCCCGTGGATAAGCTTTACATTTCTGATGGTGGATATACCACGTTAAACATATAAATCAGATTTGCTATCTAGGTTTTTACTTTTAGTTCACTAGCAAGGAATATTTTTATTTGTGTTTGTATACAGTTGTCATCACCCTTCCTCTTCCCGCGGGTCTCTATATCGGAGACCGGGCGTAAGTACTAGTCTCCTGCGATCACCAATCCGTGTGCCCAGCGTGGTGATTATGGGCAAATCCCTCCCGTTGTGAGAGGTCTTTGGTCCATCAACGGACTGTTATAATCCATTGATAATTTGTATTTGCTCTACCTTCTTACTTAATTTTTTGTTAAATCTACGACGCAATTGCAGTTAAATCGAATAAATGATAAAATTCGACTTCGACATAAACATCCTCGGAACGTCACTAATATGGAAACTATTAACGTCTCGCGGTGAATGCACTTTTCATCGAATCTAAGTGAAGATAGATTTGACAGGATACATTGTACAGGGTGCACTTTCGAGGGAGTTTACGTTCCTATAGACCTTATAGTTTCAACAATTAATTCTCAAACGTATTAGATATGTTTGACGGCCGACTGGCGCAGTGGGCAGCGACCCTGCTTTCTGAGTCCAAGGCCGTGAATTCCTTTCCCACAACTGGAAAATGTTTGTGTGATGAACATAAAAGCTTTTCAGTGTCTGGGTATTTATCAGTATATTATAAGTATTTACGTTTATTATATTATTAAAGACATCCATCAGCTATCTTAGTACCCATAACACGAGCTATGCTTACTTTGGGGCTAGATGGCGATGTGTTCATTGTCGTAATATATTTATTTATTTATATGTTATTTGTTTATTTTTATCATTTTGCTGGTTGCTATACTAGCGTGGGCTTTTTATAATATTTATTGAATAATGAGTTGTAAGTTATTTTTTTTTCTCTTTTATTATTATCATTGTATAGATAGGATAATTATTTCTGTGGCGGCACCTGGCTTGAGGTTCCAGCTGAAAATCAGCGCTGCACTCGTAGCAATGTAGCATAATGCCGAGCTGGAACCATTTACTAGGTAGTACACATGACAAACGTTATCCTGGCGTTTCTGCTAGTTGAGCTCAAGATTTGTTCAGTTATCGGAGGCGCTGGGTGGCATCATAGGTGTATAGCGTTAAAATATTATAGTGTGTGGCTTATTTTAGTACGAAAGATAATTTCTTTCTTTGTTTCTTTCTTTACTAATTATAGAAGCTTCGTGTTATATCAAGCTTTTTTAATTGTCAATTTCAGCCATAGAAGTGTCATATCTACATGCTGCGTTTTTTGAGCTGTGCTTGCACTGGTTTTTAGGACTGTTTTGACGGGCCAGTGAGTATTTCAACCTTTGTTGAGAAACAGATTGCTGAAACCTAAATTACCCTTATACTCTCCATAGACTCAAATAGTAAAAATATTATAAGAAAAGTATCATCACCATCATACAAAATCCATTACCGGCCCACTACAGGGCACGAGTCTCGTATCACAATCAGAAGGATGAAGTCCACAACGCTAGCTTAGTGTGGATCGGTGAACTCCACACGCCTTTGAGAGCATGCAGGTTTCCTTGCGATATTTTCCTTCACCGTTCAGTTTCTTAAAACACATATAATTTTATATGTATGTACATTATAAGTATTTATGTATATTATTCATAAGAATATTCATCTTAGTATCCATAAAACAAGCTACCTACTCTTACATTGGGGCTAGATGGCGATGTGTGTACCTATTGTCGTATTATATTTGTTTATTTATTAATTCACAAAAGTTATAGTTGCGTGTTGGTATTCAAACTCGGCCCAATGATGGTGACGCCGAAGCTCTATGCTTAAAATATATTCATTTATATTTATAAGTAAGCATACGATATACGCTCTTAGTAATATGTTATTATTATTTCTTTAATCAAATTGTCTGTCGTTACGAACTGTATCGTGGGTCATACGAAGATAGCCCGCAGTATTAATATTGATTACTGAATAGTTAACTGTACCAAAGGCTGCGGTGTTTTCGCTCGTGTACTTTATAATCGCATTGTTATTTGTACATCAAAATAAGTAACAGTATACTAATATACAAAGCAGAAGAGTTTGTTTATTTGTTAAATTTAACGCGATGATCTCAGGAACTACTTGTTGGATTTGAAAAAAATCTTTCAGTTTTGGATTGCCCATTTATCGAGGAAAGCTATAGGCTATATATTATCACGCTAAGACTAATAGGATTATAGCACTAAAGAATAATGTTTCAAAATCGGGGTTTTATTTCCTTTTGAGGGCTTCCGCTTCGCTGCGTAAAAGGTTAGTTTCGATAAAATCATGTACCTATGACAAAGTTGTTCCTGTTTAAAACATCTAAAAAAAGTTCGAGACAGCATATGTCTATGTTTGAAGGTTTACTTAAACGAAGTCGCGAGGCATTCCTAGTGTACTATAATCTGAGCTTCTTTTTTCCACATATTTTGGGCTCTTTTCAACCGACTTATAAAATGGAGGAGGCTCTAGATTCGACTGTATGTTTCTGTATGGCATAATCGCGATTATGCCGCAAATTATAAAACAATTTTGATGATTCTTTTTGTGATCTGACTAAAAAACCATTCGTATGGGAATCAATAAAATCTTTGAAGGCGCTTTGACTACCCTTGGAGTGGAATTTTCCCCTGTCAAGAAGCCATGGTTATCTGTTGTATCTGTCTAAATGGTTATCTGTTGGAGCAAGTTCCGGAGAGTACTGTGGATGTCTAAGTCATTCCAATTGGAGCTCCTCGAATTTGATAGCCGTGTGTTGGGCACTGCGTGAATGATATGGAGCCAGATCCAAACTATCTGAGTCAATAATCCATGTTATTGTTTTCAGTATTATATTCACGATGTCAACTGCTGGACGTAGGTCTTTTGTAATGCATTCCAAACTACAATCCTGTGCCGCTTGTTTCCAGCGGCTCCCAGCGACTCGTTTGATGTTGTCTGTCCACCTCGTTTATACCGGGTTTACCATCGCTGCGTTTACCGTTTCGGGGACGCCATTGCAACACCTATGCACCCCAACCTCCATCGGTTCTCCGAGCTATATGCCACTTCGGCTTCGCGACTCATTGAGCTATGTCGGTAACTCTAGTACTTCTCTAACATAGCTCTTCCCATCGCCCGCTGAGTGACTTATGGGGATCGGTAATATCAGAGTTACGATATAATAAACAGCTGCATCCAGAATTTTTATCGAACCCATAATAATGGTTACGGCTTGTATTTCACGTTTGTAGGTGTCAGTTACACAATTCTCTTCCTAGCAATCAAATCTTTTATGACACCAACAAAGCTACAAAATTAAAATTGACCATAAAAACACTGCGGTTGCGGAGAGATGTACTAAAAATAATAGATTTATAGTCCCATATGGACACGTGTCGAAATTTGTTGTACCTACTATAGTTCATATAAAATTTACGATGTCATGTCCTGCTGTTTTATGTTTATTAGGATGGGTCGTATTTTCTGCATGTTTATTTTTTTTAGGCATGTCATTATTTTCTAGTGAAGGATCTGTGATTAAGTTCGATAAGCGGTGATTGCCTAGTGAGTAAGACCTTGGATTCCCTGTCAGGGCTACTGAGTTCGAGGTTCCGCACGTAACTCTGACTTTATGGAGTTATGTGCGTTTTAAGCGATTAAACATAACTTTAAAGGTGAAGGAAAACATCGTGATGAAACTGCGTGTGCTCTAAAATGTTCTCAAAAAGGCTTGTGAAGTTTACCAACCTGCACTTGGGTACCGTGGTAAACTACCTACGGTCTAAACGCTAATCTTTTTTTTTATTCCACTACAAGTTAGCCCTTAGCTGCAATCTCACCTGACAGTTTTAGATGGTAGCGGGCTAACCTGTTAGGGAGTGTGTCAGTTAAATAAAACGCATACACCTAACCGGTTTCTACGCGACATCGTACCAAAATGTTGAATCGTATAGCAGCACGTCTTTGTCGGTAAAATGAGAGCTAGCCACTGGCAAAGACTTTCTTTTTTGGTGGTGGAAAAGCTTTATTGCTACCTTCGACCCTTTGGCAGGATGGAGGTTATGTGGGACTCCCCCCTCTAAAGGGGCTACACCCCAACCGTAGAGAAGTTCGTGTAGTGACGGGTAGCTAAGCCACGGCCGAAACCTCCCTGCAGACTAGAGAGAAAATACAAAAATTATAAATTCCCAAATTTCCCCTGCCGGGAATCGAACCCGGGATCTCCAACTTAAAACCACAACGCTCACCACTGCGCTAGGGAGGTTCTCAAAACCGTTCTTATGATGTGAGAAGACCCTTGCCCTATATTGATTGATGCTGATGATGCTGATGAGAACAAAAAAAAACTAAATCGAAAAATGATATAGGAATAGTAAATAAAGTAAAGAAAGAAAGAAAGAAAACTTTATTTGGATATACACACACTAGAATTAAAATACAACTTAATAGTCTACACAACAATTATAGGAACGGTGTGATACCAAAATGGTCTTCACTCAGCATGTTTGCAGTGCCTGTTAAGACACAGCGCTGATCTTCCGTGAAGCCAGACGGGATGTTTGGACGGTAGGCATTGTCAGAGTGACGCTTAAAAACTATGGGTAAAATAATACAATTTAAAGTATTATATAATTAAAAAATAAGAAGTGTAATAATAAATAAAAAATAATATAAAAGATTTGTATACATATATAATATTTTGTTACGATCGAACCGATAAAAAAAAAAAATTGGTTGCCTGTAAAGTCGGTATACGGGCGAAAGTTTTACGTGACAACGACTTTGAGTGGTAAAATAATTTTAATGTGAATATTCATTCGTATAGTAGGAAGAAGGATGAAATAATAGTAACAATTTAAAACATTTATTTATACAAAGAATTATATTTAAAACATTAATTTATACAAAGAATCTCGCACTGAATTTCATATTAACAAAATTTTATTTTTACCTTTACACATACATACGTATTTATATACAAATATACATACAATAACTTGCAATACATTTGCGTACAATGAAACAGCGTTTACTACAAAGGGACGCGTGCCTTTCACTTTTTATGTCTGTCTCTCTCGCTCTTAGGCGGGCTAACCATGCCCGAGTGGAAGGGACGCGTGCCTCTCACTCGCTCTCATTGTGAGCGCATAACGTGAGCGGAGCGTAACGCAGTTTCTTGAAGTGTCACCCGGCAAACCAATTTATAAGACGTTGTCACGTCAAAATTGTAATAGAATTAACTAAGCTATTTAAAGCAATCGAACTCGATGATTTGAAAGCGGAAGAAAAAAATCTATAAAGCAGAGCAGTGTTTAAAATAAAACATCTAATAAACGACTAAAACAGTGTTCGGAAGCTTTTTAATCCATATGAAGCAAAAACAAACAGTTCAGCTATTCTAAACAATCGGATGCGCACGCGCACGAGGATGTACCTAATGTGTGAACGGATATTTTAATTTGACTATATTTTCAAGCTGTTGTAACTAAACTGCAAGTAAAACTCTGTCGAGCTAAACTGGGTTCAGGGCGGTATTGTGAACATATGAACGGATTACAAAACGAGGTTTTACCTCTCTTGGTTTCTAAAGCAAACGGTCAAAACCCCCGAAAGAGAAGATAGAGAGAACCTTCTCTTTCTTTTTGTATTTGTACACCACAAAAAGAAAGGGAGTACAAATACAAAGGTATGGAGAGTAAACGAAGAAACTTAAGTAGGATACAAAAAGCAGCCTTAACGCTTGGGAGCGATCTCTTCCAGGCAACCTTAGAGGAAGGATGGAAAGTTACTGGAGGAAGAGGAAGTTACTCTCCTACTTAAAAAGAAGGAGAGTAACATAGTTTACTTTTCATCTCAGAAAAACAAGCGGTTTTCACGGGATTTGTAAAAGAATCGTAATAAACGCCGAATATGAACGCGGGCAACACTGACAATGTTTTAATATCTATTGTAGGACCTATAAGTAAATAAATAGAAATACAGTTACAATAATTAAATAGCCATCAAACCTGAATAAATTCGAACGTGAATTCAAAGCGCACAATGTCTTGTCCGAGTGTACAATATTGGCCTCGCGCGTTGACGTGTGTCTGTTTACAAATAAATCATCTGGCATTATATGATTGCGCCTGCGCTCGCCCCGGTATACGCTTCCGGTGGGGTCATCGGACTCCGCACGTGAATTATGACGTTAGACGCTAAGATGCAAGCCTTTATCGCTTAGGGCCTGCTTAGGAAAATAGCTGGGTCTCGCCTAGGAGCTATTCGTTTATGTAAACTGGGGAATTCAATTTTAAGATCTTAAAACTGATAGTTTTACTCGCTTAACCATGCTGTTATGTACCGCTGTACGAATTCATTATAACAGTGCTTTTTAATAATCGTCATCATTATTATCGTCGAATAATAAACAATGCAAACATGCAGAACTTGACTCAAATATATTCTTTATTAATAAACCAATGACAAATATATTTTTCTAGTGAAATAATAATTACAAACTAAAATTAATATTTACAATAAATATAAGCCGTCTAACTGTTCTCTTATGGACAGGGTACCCAAAATCCTGGCGCTATTGGCGCTTTGAATTGCTGGACTTAACCGTTGGGCTAAATAAGCGCTAGCTCTTGAGTCACCAGAAGTAAGGACCAATTTTTGGGGCACAATGTTAATAAATTTTTTCGTGTCCAAAGACCATGGGCCCAGAGTCTCAAACGCAAGCTCCGCAAAAACGTAGATAAATTATCTGTATCTCAGTTGACACGATTGTGAAAATTTGCCATCAAATAACGGCCAAACCATTATTATACATTATATTAGATTAGTTGAAACGATCTCAATTGGAAAACTGCGTTTCAGAATGCAAAGTATGGATTTAATAGGTTATTTGGCAACTTGTGGCAACTTTACACAGTGGCGAAGTAGCTCTTAATTTGGTGTCAACTGAGTCATAGAAGAAGGCCTCATAAGAAGGCTCAGAGTGCGATGGAGAGAGCTTTGTTAGTGCTCTACGTGATCACATCAGAAATGAGGAGATCTGTAGAAGTACTAGAGTTATCGTCATAGCTCAGTGAGTAAAGCTGAAATGGTAATGGGCGGAGCACATAGCTCGAAGAACCGATAGACGTTGGGGTCTTAAAGTGCTGGAATGGCGACCCCGCACCGGTAAACGCAACGTAGGTCGCCCCCAACGAGGTGGACAGATGCCATCAGTCGAGTAACTAGGAGGCGCTGGAGGCAAACGGCCCAGGACCGTGTATTGTGGAACTCCCTATAAAAGACCTATGTCCAGCAGTTGACGTCAATTGGTTGAGGTGATGATGATGATGATGAGTCATAGAATTGGCCAGCTGCCAGCAATCTTCACTATGCTGGTTAATCCATAACAAAAAAACTAGAACCAAAACATAGTCCATTACTAGAATAGTTTATTTAACTTCTAATTAATATTACACAAAAAAAAAGTCTTTTAGATATTTTATAATATGTTCAACTATATTTTTATCCATTCCGAGACTCCAATAATTACAGAGAGAGAAAATTTAATTCCTCTTTATTCCCTACCTCATAGGTAGATATTTCCGGAAAAATATAAACATGAAACATGGGTTCCTTCTTTGAAAATTTCAGCTTTCTATGTTGCATCTATTCCAGTAGATGAGTAGGAAGTCAGGACCTATCTTTTTATAAGTAATGAGTGATTGCCAAACGTTAGACAATTAATTTAAAGTTCAACTGTAGCATTGTATCATTTGCTTTGTATGTCAATGTACCAGGAAATGTAACACTAAACATTATCAAGTAACTAAAGATAATGGGCGGGGCGCTATTAATATGTTATAACAAAATATTTATTGCGAAAGCTGTGACCATATTAAATAGAGTTTCATCTAATTTATAGGCCAATTAAACCCATTCTACAGCCCATTTGTGATGTCGAACAAGACGCCGCCAAATAAATAGGTCTCTGATATGTAAGGGTGGAAGCATACGAATAAAACGGCGCGATTCAGCGACGCTAGTAAAATCCGTGAATTAGTTATGCTGTCAAATCATTTTGTAATTCACATGAATGTCCAAGACAGATCATTATAAGTATTAATCGTGGTTATTGTAGTAGTTGTAGAGCTCATTGTGACAGCTCATTGTGAGCATTGCTGCAATGCTCTGTCTTCTTCTTCTTCTTCTGTCTTCTTCAATTCTTGTCTGATGGGCATCATTGCTGGTGTAATTACAGGAGCAAGATGCTTAACACCTACACCTCAGGATGTTTGACACAGGGCTGGGCAGATTTTCGGTGTTGATAGGTGATGATTTTCCGCTTAGGTTCTAAAAGCTGTATGAGCTGGCTGAGCGAGCCAATCCTGCTCGGAGAAGACAGCGCCCGAGAGCTGGTGCTAACCACGCTCGTTCGCCCGTTTACCTGCTCAATAGTTCAAGAAGGGACATCAGGGTCGAGAACGGTATGACGGAGACTACTTAGTTGTCACGTCATCACCTCTACTTACGACCCTGGGAAGACAAGAAGAGACAAGGTGTTGCCTTACCTCAAAGTGACGTACCTACAGGAAATCGGGAATCATAACTCTTCCCGGGACGAGCTATAAGCGTAGTGCAAGGGAGGCACCGGTGCGGTCCTAGGAGATCCCGGAGCCTCCCATTATGTACTGAGGCTGGCTAGCGAGGGGGTTATAGTGGGTAGAAATCCCACATAACTCAAATTCTCCCACAGAGAATTGGGTATCTTTTAAGATTTCCCCCCCGTCAACAAAAAAAAAGGTTCTAAAAGCTGGACCATTTGTTTGGTCCGTCGATTCTATAAAGAAAGAAATTATAGACATCATCATCGTATCAACCTATTACCGGTCCACTACAGGGCACAGATCTCCTCCCTTAGTCAGAAGGTGTTCCGGCCGTAGTGCACCACGCTGGCCCAGTGCGGATTGGAGGACTTCACACACCTTTGAGAACATTATGGAGAACTCTTAGGCATGCAGGAAAATGATTTACAATTTACTATAATCCACGACAATCAGACAAATCTGACTGATATCATCATCATTCATCATTATCACTGTCCACTGCTGGTCACGGGTCTCCTCTAGACATGAGTAGGGCTTAGGCATTTGTTTACCACGCTGGCCAAGTGCGAACTGGTAAGGAAATCGCCGTTGAAAAGGACAACCTTTAAGATGTACTTCTATAATAATCATCATGATTAACATCGTTTAAACCCATTACCGGCCCACTATGGAGCCCGGGTCTCACACAATGAGAAGGGGTTAAGACCGAGGTCTACCACGCTGGCCCAGTGTGGATTGGTGGACTCCACACACCTTGGAGAACTTTATGTAGAACTCTCAGGCATGCACGTTCCTCACGATGTTTTCCTTCACAGTTGAAGCAAGTGATATTTTAATTGCTACAAACGCACATCAGTTAAAAAAGTTAGAGGTGCTGGCTTCTTAGAGCTATCACCGCTTAACCGCTCCCAAAATTCATCGACCAATCCGCTTGTTTCCAGCGGCTCCCACTGAGTTTGATATCATCTGTCCACCTCGTTGGGGGCAGCTGACAAACGCTGCGTTTACCGATGCTGGCACCTAGCACCTAGGGGCTTCACCCTCCATCGGTTCACCGAGTTATATTTTTGGGCTTGCTTTTATGTTTTTCATTATCAGCCAGTAGAGATAAAATTCTAGTTACATAAATAATTCGCCTTGATTAGTCTCAGAACGCTTCTCGAGTCGTAGATCAGGTTTCTCGTGTTTAAGGTGCGCTAGGGTCTTGACTGATATAATTGCGGACTTAAAATAATGACGGAGGTACTATTAACAGATAATTTATTAATCAAGCTACGATGATTTAATCGATGAGTGTATAACTATTAATAATTGTCATTACAATTTATATTTACGATTAGGGAACATTAGCCTGTTAATTTTAGAGGGTATCTTGATAAGTTATCCTATCATTATGTCTCACAAGCAAATAGGCACCGCTATTAACCCTAGCTTTAGATAAGCGATAGTCCCATCTCACTTTAGCTTTAGTATTTACCTAGCCTAGATTTAAGCTACTTTTCCACTAAATATATGCTAAGCTTCGTAACCGCTATCAAGCGGTTATGGCCGAGTGGTAACTTCGGCTTCTCTTTCGGAGGGCCCGAGGTATCGGTACTTTTCGGAGTTAAGGGTGTTTTTTATTTCAGCAGCAAATAAGTGTCGTGTTCGGTTTTTTCTTAAAAAGCTGAATAGTTTAGAAAAGATGACCCTCTAAAATGACCGATAAACCACATTTTGTAGCGTCATGTTCCGAGGACACAAAGACACGTAAAAAAAGGAATATCATGAAATAAATAAAGCGAAACTTGGAAGTAAGCTTTCTCAAAATTTTCATGCCAAAAATACTCTACGGTGGAAAATATATCCAGCGTGACGCGAATAGTTGTTTCAAATATTTATTCATCAAATCTGTCCTAGCTATTCCATCTTCTAAACGGTGTAGGAGAATGTCGCGAGGAAACCTTCATGCCTGAGAGTTCTCCATGATGTTTTCTGAGGTGGGTGGACTCCACCAATGTGATGAATAAACGCGGACGTAGAATGCAGGCAACAGACAAATGAAAGAATCTCCCTATCCCTAAATTCTTCGTCTTAGGGTGCCGTCTCCTAACGAAGGTTGGCAATCATTAGGGCTATCTCTACTTTGGACACCGCTGCTCTAAAAAATGATTTGTTGCTCTTTCCAAGCCATTGTCGTAGGGTTTTGAGCCACGATATTCTTCTCCGGCCAGGCTTTCTTCTGCCTGCCGCTTTACCTTGTACGATAAGCTGAAGAATTTCATACTTTTTGGTGTTCTGCATAACATGACCAAAATATGCTAAATTTTTTTTTTCTTTTTATTTTCTTTACTTCTAAATACGCGGTCGAAACAGTATAATTGAAAAGCTTAAGATAGTTCAAGCCATTAATCTAGTGTGGTCAATTAAACTTGTCGATGTCGCCCTTACTTGCGGTTTGTGTCGGATTACAGTGAAAGCGGACCAATTAAACCGCTTAAAATTGTGGGAGAAATTCTACACTGCACAAGTAGAACTTTGGTATACTGTAAAATGGAGTTTAAGGTTAGAAGATAGTGGTGGATGTAAATAATAATTTCAATTTCAATTTCGGTTTATTCAGCACAATACATAATGTTGGAGGCCGATTGGCGCAGTGGGCAACGACCCAGCTTTCTGGGTCAAAGGCCGTGGGTTCGATTGCCACAACTGGAGATGAACAGGAGTGTTTTTCAGTGTCTGGATATTTATATGTATTATATATTATTCATAAAAAAAAAAAATATCAGTCGTCTTAGCACCCATAACACAAGCTACGCTTATTTTGGGGCTAGATGGCGGTGTATGTATATTAAGTATAATGCTATAGTCATTTTTTTTTAAATTATTATTATTATTTAACTCTTTATTTGTACACCACTAGGAAGTTAGGAAAATAATAGAAATACAAAGACAGAAGTAGGGTAAGCATTCTCTGTAAGGTTTTAATATTTTATAAAATTCATTTTCATCTTCAGTGTTTGTAATAAAATCTTGCCTTGGTTAAATATTTAATACACATTGCGTATGGACTTTGCATGTGGAGTTCTAATTTTTTTAGCATTTAATTAATTTTTTATTTTTTTCCGGAAAACGCTGTTTATTATTGAATTAGTAGCATTGTCCGTGTTATATACTATGTGTATATGTGTGTTTTCCTGAAATAAATAGGAGCCTATGGTACTCTCCGTCCTTTCAACTAACTCAGTGCCAAGTTAATTGGTTGCTTAGTAACGTCGTGAAAGAAGGACAAAACAAACAAACATACTGAATTTGTTATATTACTGAAGATTATTATTCGATAAGAGCTGGCGTAACTTCGCGTAGACCAGGATATTCAAAGCATCATTAACCCATATCCAATTTAGTATGTCCATCGACGACTACGAATATAGGCCTCAATTCCAATATTAATGGAATAATTGAGATAAATTAATAATAACACTTGGCATATAGGTCAAATGCGTTGCCAAGTAACCTGCGGTATCTTAATTACGTGTCGCCATTGAGGTCGGTTGATAACTCAAAATACCGCTCTTATAAAATGTGGATAGATGCATTCCAGTTGAGGAATGAGCTACTAACGTGCTTTTATTTAAAAATCTTTTACCATCGTCATTGGCATACTCCTGGGCACAAGTCTTCTCCTTTTTCTCACCACGTATCTCCAATGTAGGTTCATCATATCAACCTATTACCGCCCCACTACAGGGCATGGGTCTCCTCCCACAGTGAGAAGGGGTTATGGCCGCAGTCCACCACGCGGGCCCAGTGCGGATTGGTGGACTTCATAGGCATAGTCAAAGTCATAGTAAAATATTTCTTTATTCAAATAGGCACATAGCTAAAATGCCAGCTATATATAGAGGCGTACATTACATGTAAAATATGAAATAGAAGTGAGTTCACACACCTTTGAGAACATTATGGAAAGCTCTCAGGTATGCAGGTTTCCTCACGATGTTTTTTTTCACCGTTGAAGCAAGTGAGTGATATTTATTGCTTAAAATGCACATAACTTAGAAAAGTGCGACTTAACTTTCGGGGATTCAAACTCGACTCCCCAATGTTAAGTCGGAATCCTACCCATTGGGCTATCACCGCTCCCAATGTTGGTTGGTGGGCTTAATGTGTGCAAATGTGTTTGTTGCTTTGTCTCATAAGTATATTAATATGTATACCTGAAATGACTTTATTAAAAGCAACGGATCGACATTGTGTTATGTATAGAGATATATTACTATAGAGATAGTTTATAGACCGAAGAGCAGCATCATTTACTTTCTCCATTGGTTGGACATACATTGCTATACATAAGTCTTTTGTAGTAAGTTCCAAATACCAGGGTTTTGTGCCGCTTGGGTCCAGCGGCTCCTTGCGACTCGTTTGATGTCATCTGCCCATCTCGTCAGGGGAATACCAACGCTGCCTTAACCAGTGTTAGATCGCCATTTCAGCACCTTGGGACACCAACATCCATTGGTTCACTCAACTATGTGCTCCAGCTTCTTGCATCTTCCGATGGAAGCCATGGAAAGATCTATAGCGCAGGCAGTTTTTCTAGATGAAAAATACCTGTTACGACCTATTTAAATACTATTTAAATAGGTCAGATAGGTACTTAATAACTATTTAAGTACCTATCTGGAAGCAAAAATACAAGTCTATTGCTGCGTGAAACAAGGCAACGTCTGAATTAACAAACACTTATTTAAATTATAAGTAGGGATAGAATTAAACGAGCACAGTTCATTCATTGATGTAATCTAAAAATAAGTCCCAATTAAAACGTTACACATATCAATTATTTCTCCACGCGATCGTTTAGTGGAATCCTTGAGAACTTTATAATTGGTTCAGGTCAGGAGGGTTCGAGCATATCAAAAAACCTAATCAGTTACTTTCATTCACGCCTACTTTACGTAATTTTGTCTATCTGCTAAAATTTCGGAGAGCCTCATACCATAGCTTAAAGCAGTATTATTTTGATCTTGTTGAAGTGTTCCAGAAATAGATTCCTTACTTTGATTATGTTATGGTATAGGATATAAACTGTTATTTTAAAATGATACTGCTTTAAACGATCGCAGAAAGGCCAAAATTGGAACTAGTTTCTGACGTGTCGCAAAGCGCCGCTGAAACCGATAAGATAGGACTTTTTTGACACTTTTTCCAAACCACTAACGTTCATTATAATTCGGTTTGTTTGACAAGCCTTGTAAGTACGGTAAGGACTGGTCTAGTTAGTGGCTTGGCTAATCGGCTTTGGCTAGCTACCATCCTACCGACAAAGACGTGCTGCCAAACTATTTAGCGTGCCGACTCGGTGCCTAATAGAAACAGTTTAGGGGTGCGGGTTTAATATAACTATACTCCTAGCACGTTAGCCTGCTACCATCTTAAACTGTATCATAACTTACCACCAGATGAAATTAAATTGTAGAGAAATAAAAAAAAGCAGTTGTGTTAAAATAAATTAAAAAATATATATATATATATAAAAAAGCTTCAGAATGGTTTATGTTACAAACATCATTAAGTAAAAGCTACTAATAAATTTTAAATTTCGAACTGACATGTCAATTTCGCGTTCGTACAGAGGACTGGTTGTTAGCTGCCGATGCTGAATGATCTCTTGTTTTTTATTATGGTCGTGCGTTAAAGTCGCCACTTATTGTTGATCCTGAGGACACTCCCAGAATGTTTTCTATTTTTTATTATATTTTTTATTTTCTATTATGTTATTCCTTTCCTTGTTCTCAAACATAATGTGTTATTCATTATGTTGCACCACACACAACACTTAGAAATATAGTTTGTGTTTCGATCGTAGGACTTTTAATTCATAGGTATAGTTAACACAATGCGCTATCCTTAGAAACGAAACCTCTATTTAAGGAAGGCGAAACCCGTCACCCTTTACTACAATTAAATGTGTAAAATTACAAATTCAACGTAAGAACGCCATTAGAAACAAGCGGCACAGTGTGATGTATGATCGCTTCTGAAAAACATATATATTCAGCAGTCCAATCAATCCTAACCGTTAAATTCCGGCTGAGAGCACCGCTGGTGAGCTCTCAGATGACTCGCATAACCTGATTTTGTGCTAAACATGCGGCTGCATTCGCTACACGTCAACACACCGGCAATGTAGTTATATGACACTAATAAAAAATAATTCAGCAGTAGACGTTAATTGGTTAATACGACAAAGACAAAATCGAGTTAAGGCGTTTCGCAGTACAAATGTAGGAAGAATGTCGGATAGGTTCGAGCTAGTTGGGCTAACCTTGGTCTAGCATTAGCTATCTAACTATCTCGGTGCTAACTTCGCATTGCGTGCATTTAATTCCCACCCCACCGAGTTAAAACTTCCAGTACGATGCCGCGTAGAAACCGATTAGGGGTATGAAATTAACTGCTATACCCCTAACTTCCTTATAAGAGTGCATCATTACTTACGAGATGCGATTGCAGGCAAGGTCTATGTTAAAGTGATATAAAAATTAGAAAGGATTTTTGTTCCAGTATGGGACAGTCAGGGGAGAGTCTAAATGCGTGGTCACCATACTCGCCTAAGCCTGAGTCTTATAGAATGAGACCGTCGTCGGTCCGACTTTGTGCCGACGTTATGGAGTTGTAAGAAAACTTGTTCTGGTTGCTTTACCTGCTGCCTGATTACTTTCTGTGCTGCCATTCAATGTAATGCTTGTTCTATCTGTAATAAATATAATTCACGGAGAAAAAATGAGGCCTCGGGTTCGATTCCCGCCGTCAATTTGGGAATTTATAATTTTTTAATTTTCACCGGTCGGAGGCTTCGGCTGTGGCCTGATAAAGACCGACGTGCCGCTAATCAATAAATCGTACGATGTCGCGTAGAAACCGATTAGCGTTATGGGACAAATATAACTGGCATACTCCATAACAGGTTAGCATCATCACTTATCACCAGGTGAGATTGCAGTCCAGGGCTAGTGAAATTACAAAAAATGCCTTTCATAGATAGATATATTATATATATATATATAAAGATGGAAAGTCTTTATTGTACTTACAGAAAAAAACAAATGAAAAAAAACAAACTCGTATGTGTACACGATAAATACACTTGTCTCGTTCATAAAACTATGACTAAAATGAGAAAACATTTCTCTGTCTCTCTCTGACTGGTTAAAAATTAATGAATTAAATATAATAAGAAATTTATAAACCGACCATTTACAAAAAAACAATATTTCCTTGTGCATAAAAGAAACACACTTTCTACAGCAACCATTCGCTAGTTATTCATTACACACACCGGGAGGTTATTTTCCAATATTGCACCACGACAAAAATGAAACTTTTGTCATAAATTAATGAATGAAATCTGTTCAAAATCTGTTTGGTATATTCATTTTGACATTAATGAATTAAATCACGTGCGTAGTTTATTTATGTCAGTCGATAAAAGTGTATTCGTTTGTTACCTTTGTTTTCAACCTTAATATCGGTTTAATATTGATGAAATTGACACTTTTGCTTGCGTCCTGGAGATGAACATAGCATAATTTTTATATATCTTACTAGCGTATCCAGCCCGCTTTGCCGGGCTTTATTTTATTTAAACAATAAACTTACATCATTAAATTTTTAATTTAAGTCTCATAATTCATTAAATCATTTATTTATCTCCGTATTCATTCTCTTCTATTTTCTTCTCGAGCGGGTGAAGATCATTATCTACACCCATGTACACCCAACAATAGAATATCATCATAGTGAATAAAAGCTGTATTTGACAGTTTGACAGTTCATAAATAGGAGTGCTCCGATCGTCACCAAACTTTACAGGATTACTCGCCAGGTAAATCCGGAGAATCCCTGAAAGTTTCATTGAAATCGGTCCAGCCGTTTCGGAGCCTATACGGAACATACCCACACACATTCTCTTTTATATGTATAGATAGATTAAAGGAATCGAAGAGGAAAATACAACTGTTGTCTTAAATGAATGAGTAATTTACTACTTATATTAATGTATTTACAATAATTCAAGTCCTAAAATAATAATTCGCACTCAACTCTTTATTATTTGCGTAAGTATATTTTCCAATATAGCTCAACGACATAGGTACCTACTTACCTACCTTTTTTGTTTTGCCGTAATGGAAAAGTTTAATGGCTATGGATGGAGGTTATGCGAGACTCCCCCCTGTAAAGAGGGGTAAATAAATAAATATACTACGACAATACACATATCGCCATCTAGCCCCAAAGTAAGCGTAGCTTGTGTTACGGGTACTAAGATAGCTGATGAATTTTTTTTTTTATGAATATAATACCCATAAATACTTATAATATACAGATAAACACCCAGACACTGAAAAACATTCATGTTCATCACACAAACATTTGCTAGTTGTGAGAGTCGAACCCACGACCTTGGACTCGGAAAGCAGGGTCGCTGCCCACTGCGCCACTCGGCCGTCTAAGGGGTATACTCAAACTATAAACCTCCACGGCATATCCCTCTTGTTGGCTTTGTTAGACGACCGGGGAACCCGAGGTAACATATCGACCTGACATAAATGAATGAATAATATAAATTAAGTTATTTGAAAATTTCTAAAGTTGATAAAATATACCTACAATGAAAAATCTTGTCTTGTACAAAAAGAAACCTTTCTACACCAACAATTCGCGCTCAACTCTATTTTTAAAACGCTCCGGGAGGCTTTATTTGCTCAAATATATTTTCCAATAATGCTCAAGTAAAACTATAGAAAGGGCATGAATTATGATCGACAATGCCGAACGCCCGCTGGTCGGGTTCTCCGAAGAGGGACTTCACACCACAGGGTGATTCATATTTCGTTTCATTTATTTTAATTGAGCTGTCGTTTTGCCGTAATGAAAATAAGATAAAAAAAAAGTCTAAAATCCCGTGTCCACACAACGGGGGACCAAGATGGCCATTAGTTAAATGTTTTCGGTGAGGTCACGCTTATTCTGAGCACTCAGCGATGGTGGATTTAAATAATTGAATCATTTATTTTCGATAAATGTAAACCGAATGCATGTATGCACTTTTAGTGTCTTTAAATGTAAAACAACTGGCTGTGCCAGCGATATCACCCGCATTAATTTAAACCAGGTAAAATATATAAATTTTAAAAGTAGAAGTGTAGGTAAAAATACTAAAAAAAAAAATATATACTTAGACATATAGTCACGTAATCCTAAATGACAATGGTCCAGTCTACGAATCGAGTAGTTCTTGAGATAAGCGCATTCAAACTTCTTCGCTTAGTATTAAAAGTTTAGATACGAGATTAACTGCGCCTTGCGGTTTTGTCAGCGCTTACTATGTGACGTAGCATGATGTTATATTACATACAGACTGTATCGGATGGAGCAAGCAGAGCGGTTTGGTGATGCTCGGAATGAAAACGCGTAAGTCCTTCTAAAAAGGACCGTAGGATGAACTAGTTTTGCCAAAAATAGATGCCCCTTGATGTCAATAAACTAACAGACTTTGCCAATAAAGGAGCTAGCAGTAGTTCTTGAGATTTGTACATTTACACTTACAATCATACAAACTCCTCGGCTTTGTAATATTAGTATGGACTCAAGAAAGATTTTCGTATCAGACGGGCCAAATAAGCATGTTTGGATTAGTCAGCAATCATCTATAGGCTGGTCTTGTTTCTTTCTTTGACGGCCGACTGGCGCAGTGGGCAGCGACCCTGCTTTCTGAGTCCAAGGCCGTGGGTTCGATTCCCACAACTGGAAAATGTTTGTGTGATGAGCATTAAGTGTTTTTCAGTGTCTGGGTGTTTATATGTATTTTCTAAGTATTTATGTATATATAATTCATAAAAATATTCATCAGTCATCTTAGTACCCATAACACAAGCTACGCTTAGTTTGGGGCTAGATGGCGATGTGTGTATTGTCGTAGTATATTTATTTATTTTTCTAGCAGCCAACTTGTCATTAGCGTGTTGGTTGGTTGGTAAGACGACCCGACTTTATACTAGCACCCCTGTGTTTTCATTTCGAATGAAATCTAAATGGCGACGATAAGACTTTGGCCACCTTTTATCTGGATGCCTTACTTGGTTGCAGGGACAATTATTTTAATGATAAAATTTCCATAATTTGGGCTGACATTCTTATTGTTAAGAAAAGTCCCGAATAAATAAAGAATTAAAAAAAAAATAATAATGAAATAAATAAAATCATAATGCTAAGAGGGTTCCGGTGATATCAAAAATAAAAACCCGCCCAAACCACTCAATTATCAATAAATTATTGATTCTATAGCTTTGTTCTTTGAGAGGTAATATTTAGTTTATGATTATGATATAAACAAGTGCGCAAAGTTAATACTTAATTAAAATCGAGGCTCAAATTATAAGTCCGTGCAGTAGGCGAAGTATAGTAAAAGCACCGAGAGATTTATTTATTACTAGATGTGCACTGCGGTTTCGCCCGCGTCATTATGGGAGGCAGCGTACTGCTACATAGTCTAAACCTATAGTCATATATGAGATTTTTAGATTTTTTACACAAAAATATTTTTTATCTTACGTAATTTTTATTTTCAATGAAAAGTACATTATATTAATTCTAATACCCACAAGAATATGTATAAAAAATTTCATGAAGATCGGTTCAGTAGTTATCGCGTGAAAGCATAACAAACAAACTTACATTCACATTTATAATTGATATTTAGGGGATAGGGAGAATTAGGGGATAGGGATAGGGATAGGGATAGGGATAGGGATAGGGATAGAGATAGGGATAGGGATAGGGATAGGGATAGGGATAGGGATAGGGATTATCAATTGACACATCTTAAAAATTAATAACCGGCGGTTTTCCAAATCAATAATCCAAAATCTTCAGATTAGAAGTACTATCCTTGTCTTATCCCTGTAGATAAGGACAGCACCTCAGTGGTGCTACTGCAACCCAATCTGCCATTTGAAAATTATGGATAAGTTTAAATTGATCCGTTTTTAGTTCTACCTTACCAAGACAAAGTGGGAAGAAAAAACATTATTTTAAAGTATTAGCAGAAGAACCATTTTACGAGCATATAAGTGGATGTATAAAAATTAATATAAATTTAAATGTATGCAAAGACAGTATGACGAACAGGATGTAGAAACGTCATTAGGTCTAGGATTTAATAAAACAACGCTATTAAATACAAAATCCCAGATGATATCAACAATTAGAAATCGTTTGGTAACTGTAAATTTTAATTATGATGAAAGAATATTCATCTTCCATAATATTTTACACACGCGCCGTCAGCCGCGAGAGCAATTAAGGACAATTTAAGAATCCTTTTTTAATATTTCTCTCTAAAAATAAATCAACCTGTATAGTGGGGACATGAAACTGTCGTGTTAAGCTCGGCACATACTATATTTTAAAATAAACAAAGCGGAGTTCTGACCACTACTGACTAAGCCGAGTGACGCTATTAGCGTGCTACTTATGAAGCATTGTGAGATGATGATAACAAATAAACTACCTGGCTGGGTTGTTTCTTAATGTAGAAAATAAGCCCCTATTATTTTAGCCGTTTATTTTCTCGTGCCTCGGAGAGCACGTTAAACTGTCGGGTTCTGTTATTATCATTAACACGAAATAATAATCATTAAAGTCCACCAACCCGCATTATAGCAGCGTGGTGGGTCTATGCTCTAAAACCCTCTGTCCTATGACGGAGGAGGCCTCTACCCATCGTTAATGGGCTAAGGGTGTTCTATTCTCATATATATATATATTTATATATATTGAATAGCCTAATCCTAAAAAAGTTACAAGCAGCTTAAATTTTACCGCTTTTAGAGACACCCTATAAATCTCTCGAACGCGAGGTAAGGACTTGAGAATTAAGCATCTGTATTATTTGTCGAGAAAATCCTTATAAATGGGCAACCTCTCCATACTTTAAAATGAGGAGTGAACATTATGGAGACACTTAATGGTTTAGTTTGCGTTGAACTTTAAATAAATACATCTGCAGTTTAATTTTAGCAATAAATAAAAAAAAACAGCATTAATTTTTTCGCACTTTCGTACTCAAATCAATAATATATTTAATTTCCTTTGAGTATACATACTCAGTTGATATGGCTCTATCTGTCTAATCTAGGGGTTCCCCTCGCTTTCCATGGGATTCGCTCATCACACAACAATAAGACGACCTTGAGAGGATACCCTTTGAAACAGTTAAAGAATTTCAAAATCGGTCGCAAATAACATTAGTTTAGGGAAATATTGGTAAAATTATACCGAATAACAGCTTTTCAAAGCTTACTGTTACATCAAGGATAAGCAGTAAAAAATATAACGCCCAATTGAATCGTACTTCCCCGGAGAAGCAAATCGCGTTTCGCTAATCAAAATACAATTTATACTGTGCTTAAAGCGGTGATAGCCTCCTTCTCGAAAGTTCGGTTTCTTTTCGAAATTTAAAATTCATTTATTTCAAGTAGGCCGGAATATAAGCGCTTTTGAAACGTCAAGTCTGTCTGTTTGTAGTGACTCTACCACCGGTTCGGAAGGCAGATTCTACGGAGAAGAAGCCGGCGAGAAACTCAGCAGTTGCTCTTTTCCAACATCAACAATTTACATTTTACATTTTAAAATTCATTTTTCTATCTTGTGAGACATGAAAGCAGAGCCAGATGCTTCCAAGCAACCTTGTCATTAAAAGTTCAGACTTCCCCGGCACAATTTTCGGAGTTTTAAGCGTGTAAAAATAAATAGTTATAAATATTACTTGCTTTAACATTGCGTATAAACCGCATGTCTACGAGTTCTCCATAACGTTCTCAAAGTTGTGCGAAATCCACCAATCCGCACTTGCATAACGTGACGGACTGCGGCCTAACTTAGAAGAAACCATTGCCTTGAAGTGGGCCGGAATTGGTTTTATAATGATGGTACAAAGCTTAATCGGTTTTTGTGATGATGATGACGCAAATCAATGAAGGGGAAACCGACTTCTTGGGGAAGAAATGAGTTTATGTGGGATTCCTTACCTCTAAAACCACCTCGGTAGAGGGCTCCAGGATCAATGATACAAAACCTATGATAATACATACCTTAGAATAGCAGTGCTCAGCTTCTCATCTATGTCGAATTTATTGGATAGAAGCATTCGTTACTTTGCGGAAATCCATAATATATTAGGAAAATTAAGCTTAATTTGTTATACTCCGCGAACAGCAGGAGAATCTGTATGGTGTAATTTATAGTTTCTCCAATACGTACACTCCACACTAAACAGATCCACGGCAATGTCAACATCGTCTGAGGATGCTCCGGCTACGGAGCGAAACGTGCGTAGAGGGTACATTGCCGAAGATCTTTTTGGTGTGGAGTGTACGAATTGGAGAAATTATAAATTACACCATACAGATTCTCCTGCTGTTCGCAGAGTATAGCAAACTAATCTTAATTTTCATAATATGTCGAATTTATAGAAGACCACTTCCCTGCTTCAGCTTTAAAAGTGCAACGTTTTCTTATTAACAACGTCAGTAGGAATAGCAGGTATTATATAAATTGCTAAAACTAAAACATACAATAGCTTTTTTATATCTGCCTTTTATGCTCTTACTCCTGAAGTCCTAATTATACTCAACTACATTTATTAGCTGTAATAGATTCGTGTTTATATTAATAATGCGCTATTATGGTGTATTACAGTAGTAATCACATAGTATTATTAAAAAGTTAATTACGCCAAGTCCGATCTCGAAGGATATAACTTTGTTTATAACATGTAATTTTCGTTGTAAAAACCAACGCAGAGTTGTTTCTTTTCATCGTTCTTTAATTAGTTTAATGTAACAACTGGGTACCTTATCAAATACAAATTGAAAATTCATTTATTTCAAGTAGGCCTAATATAAGCACTTTTGAAACGTCAGGTCTTTCTGTTTGTAGTGACTCTACCACCGGTCCAGAAGGTAGATGCTTCCGAGATGAAGCCGGCAAGAAACTCATCAGTTGCTCTTTTTCATCATCAATTGTTTACATTTTACATTTTTTATTTTAACATTCAACAATCTTAAAAAAATTTTTGCGGATGCTCCTGTATTGGAACGAGTAGTGACACTTTTGTGTCGTTTCGTGTTCCACAAACGTTATAAAACTTAATAAATCTATATCAAAGTCTAGTTTTGCTAGATAGATAATTTAAGTAGCACATAACATAAAGAATAGCCCTTGCTCTTCTTAATTTTGTTAGCATTTTTAGTTCTAGAGCTATATCGTACGGAAAGCGTTCAATTTTTGTAATATGAGGAACGCGTCAGCAAACCGATTTGAACATAAAATATTCCCAAAATCCTTCAATTGGGCTATATACTGACGCATTTTTCTATTTCCAGACTAATACTACCGGCCAGCTCGTAGGATATCAGATGCAAGGCATATAAAATTGATTATAACGTTTAATACCTCCTTCCATCCTTGAATTTTTAAATTTATATTTTAAAATAAATAATAATAAAAATAAAAATAATAAAATAAGAAAGCCTTTTAATTCTTGCTTACAATACTTAAATTACATTGCAATAATTAGATTTTACTTAAAAACATAAAATACAAAGAAAAGTATTAAAAATAAACAGAAAAAATAATAAAAATTAAATTAAAAAGTAGTTCTTAGTTAAAAAGAGATTAATAATTATTAACTGGTATAATAATATTCCTTCTCGCAAGAATCCCTCTCATGCGAGGGTAAAGGCCTCCTCCAGAGATGACCTGAATGAATGAATGAAATTAATGAATGAATTTGTATTATTGAAACATAAATTATGTTAAAAATGAAAATTCATTGTTCACAGTAACTTGTGTACTGGTAACCCAGTTTTTAGTATTTCGGTGCGATGTCCCGTAGAAACAGATTTAGGCTACGACTACCATAATTCCTAACCTAGCCTGCGACCATCTCAGACTGCATCATTACTTACCATCAGGTGAGATTGCGATAAACTAAGCTAACTAGCTAGCTTTGAGCTAACTTGTAGTAGGATAAAAAAGAAAAGAACCATAGCGGACAGTGGTGGATAGCGGAGATGACCTTCTATTTGAGTCTCATCACTATACAGTCTCAATAGGTCTGATGCGAATAGTAACTTTTACAAAGGATTCGGAATTGTATTATGCAGATAATCGGACGCACTGACTCTGCAATTAAACCCATACCAAAAACATTCCCTTAGAGTATTGTGATCAGGCAGGTCGGTCGTAAAAGATATAACAGAATAAAATCAACAAATCTGTATTTAATGAAGAAGACATAATGTGAACTCGACATAAAGGTGGACGACGAAAAGAAAAAGAAGACTATAGTTTTGAAAATTGTTTCATCTCGAAACATGGGAAACCATCATCAACCAATAGTTTTAAATGACAATGTGAGATAACAAAAAAAAGAAAGATTCCATTCGTTAATTTGTTATAATAAAATATATAAAACATTATTTGATTCATGCTGAAATTAGTTGCATTTTCAATGCCAAAAAGGTGCTTTGCATTCGACTTCTGCGACCCCACGCTGCGGGTTTTGGTGTCAGTCTGCGATCAGCTTGTGTATTTGAAGGCCTCAATTAACAATTGCTAAATAAATAACAGTGAGATATGAACACGTTAAGGTTACACATTAAGGTACCATAACTTAATAAATTTAAATTTTCCAATGCCCTGTCAGCGGTCAATTATGTTGAATAACTTATACTTTTTGAATGACCCTAAATAAAACATCAAACTCAAAAGCAGGTCTTCTGCGCGAAATCTGTAAAACTTGTTTCACCATCCAGCACTGTTTTTAAACTTTCTTCCTAATAAGACGCAATGTTTGCTTATTTTCGTCCCTGTCACACCTGCGGAGTCAAAAGGGTCTAATCTGGTGGGTGAAAAAGACAGCCTACATGAAGATGTCACGCGGGGCGCAGGCGCGCGTGTTCTTGCACTTGTTTTATTTATTTTAGCCGCCATATTTTATTCTTTTTTCTTTCGTTTCTCAATGCTACGTCTTTGTTAGAGGGGCGCAATCGTCTGGCCGGTAAGTTGGATAATTTCTTTATTCCGAGCCCACCCGACAATTTTCTTGCATTATGAGCTTGATTTGTTTAATAATTTTATTACTGGCTGCAATGCGCGTGGTCTATTGTGCTTTTATTCGCGATTCGCTTAAGCCGCTTCATTCGATTTGTTTTTTGCGTAAACGTGGGAAAGGATTACTTTTTTCGTATTGTTGGACTATCTACATATCTTTAACCGATTAATTTACTGGACAAATTATTTGTATGAGGTCTTTTAGGGTTGATGCAATGTTATGAAAATCATAGTATTTTTCTCGATATACTCTAATTGTACTGATAATACAGTTTCCATATTGACATTATTTTTCAATAGTAAAAATAGTATGGAAATATTGCAAAATTTTTGCTTAAAGTTTTAGTAGACTTCTGGAGGACTTTTTTCTAGAAGAAAGGGTGTACCCTAAGGTAAGGGTGTAAAAAAGAGTCTTCTAGAAAGAAGGAGATTATGATAAATATTACGATGATAATTATCTTTTTTTTAAACTATCATTGTAAATCTGTTCGCACACATCATAATAAACAGGAAGCAGCAATTTATCCAGTAATGAAATGCGTTCGTCATTAAAATTTCTTTGGCAAATTAAACTTTGAATTCAGTATTCAAAAAGTCTGCGATGGATGTAGTGTGCAATAAGCAACAAATTCCAAAATTTCTTTTCCTTTGGAACAATCAAGAAAAATATTTACTTATGTGCAAATAAATGTGCAAAATTCCTTCCCTTTTTCCCTGCTGTCCGCTAATTTGCACCAAAAATGTCGCCCAGACGTTGCTTATTGCCCTAATCAAATGTTCAGACGTATAACATCACGGGTATCTTCAACCGAGGCTTTCTTAGGGTTCCTTTCTAACTTGCGATTTCAAGTAATTACAATAGTTTTTATTTTGAGTTTTTCATGAAAACTCAAATAAACATTTTTGTAATTATAATCTGTTGTAGCACCTACTCCTAGTACCTTTCCAATAAACCCCGTATATATTAATTACACGATTAAACAAAGAGCCCTTGTTAAAAGAGGTGTCTTTCCTACCGTAATAAATACATTTCGCACGTAGCTTGGATTCAAGGGTTATAAAGAATTCGAACCCGCTGATGTTTTCGACCTGCTATGTATATACGGATATGCTATATGGAAGCGGTGATAGCTTCGGCTTTCCTTTCTTGGAGACCGAGTTCGAGCCCCGGAAAGCACCACTAACTTTTCGGAGCTATGTGCGTTCTTAATTTAAGCTGTTGGAATATCACATGCTTTAAACGTTAAAGGAAAACATCGTGAGGAAACCTGCATGACTGAGAGTTCTCCATAACGTCCTCAAGTCCTCAAGGGCATGTCAAGTCTACCTATCCGCACTTGGCCAGCGTGGTAGACTACAGCCTAAACCGTAGTGGGGCGGTAATATGTTGATGATAATGATGATGATGATGGTGATGAAATGGATATAAATAGAGTATGTACCCATGTAAATACAGCGATGTAAAGATCTACTCTACAAGTGTTCATCTCAGAAGAGTAATGAAAACTTAATACAAGTAAATAAAAGCATATCATCAAAAAATCGCTCCATAATATTCCAAGGATTCCGAAAAGCAAAGTGTACAACCAATTCGTGCTTCACCGACTTTTTCATTCGGACCCCAACTGTTAGGCCTTGAGATCTGCACCGATCTGAATGCTGTGAATAGGGCAGCGTTTTTTTTATTTGGTATCTTTTGTGTCGCAGAAGTTTTATGACTTGTCAGATCCTTTGTGACCAAACTTGTATAATTGGTTGTGAAGAAGAAATTGGAATTCAAGATTCCACGGTCATCGATTGATTCAAAATCTTATGGTTATGTATAAGGCAATGGAATTTGACGAAAGTTGAGTTAAGAATTGGCGATCGGGGATTCAATTGCAAATGAAATTATCGCTGGATCTGGTGTAAATTGGCCGGAAATGCTTTACATCCTTTCAATTTTTATCCTTAGGTACTTGATTTTTAGTCATTAATACAAGCAATATGCTAAGATCTTT